>NW_027176009.1:20000-37500 GCF_023055335.1 Clinocottus analis | reverse complement strand
ACTTTCATCATTGCTACAACAAACCAAATGTATGTATTTTCCTGTGTTCTGCAAGGTGACATGACTGAATATGTGCATTGCTGTTCTACCACTACCTCAATAGTTGAAGTGTTTGTGACTTTCGGAGCCGAACCAACATGGTGTGCACAGCTGCAGCTTTGCTTCCTGTCTGCAAGCCTGCTGAGCACCTTGTACGTTACTGTATGTAATTTACTAACTTTAGGGATGTTCATATACTGTATAAGCAGCATAATCATGCAGAAAGCTACACAAGGTCATGTGGGGAAACGTTTAAAGATTTAAAAAAAAATTGGAATACCTAAGGAACGCCAAAAGGAAGCGGTTAAAACCTCAAAACTAAGAATAATGGACCTGCACTTTATTTGAGAGATTAACACAGATTCTCAACACCCTTATGGAGCTTTATAACAGCACACCAACAAACCCTTTGTTACGAGACACTTCTACCCAGCACTGACAACTAATTATTGGAGTTATTTTACCTAAAAAAACGTTTATCTCTTTCTTTGTTTACCTTGTCCTTGATGAAGTCATTTGATAGTTGCAATGTCATGTATCTGAATAATAGATCTTACTATTTCATGAAAATTATTTTAAAAGTTACTATCCATGTATCCATGATACCACTCATTACAGTCAGTCAGTCAGACCTTAAACATCTGTCATCAGTTTGTCTGTGGCTTGCAGGTCTGCTTTATGAACCACTACACACTTAGACAGAGAAAAGGATATATCAGTCACATCTCGGCTAAATTCAGTTAACCTTTTGTTTCTAGGTCCAGAGACACACACACACACACACACACACACACACACACACACACACACACACACACACACACACACACACACACAAACACTCCTGTGGTACACAGTAAATGGATTAACGATGGTCCAGAACCCAGTCTGGACATCGTCATGAGGCATCTGGTCAGCACTGCTTCTCTCCGCTGATGTCTCTCTCTTATTTGTCTCTTGTGTACGAGCTACATTCTCCACATAACAACTTTTTCTCATGTTAATGAACGCTCCATCTCAAAAACAAGTAAGACACTGAAGGGTTGTGGAACTATTCAATGTATCAATAATAGTTGTGTGTTTATCATTAATATAACCCAGCTATGAAATCCACATGTTCTAATACTTCAAATTTAAAAAATCTCATTCTTCTATAAACAAAAACATTAACAAACAAGGTAAAGAAAAAAAACATTTCCATAAAACAGACAATGTAAAGAAACACTGTGGTAAATTAGACAAAAAAGCAAGGGGAATAAAGTTAAGCAATATTCCAAACAATACAGACATGGAGTGTGTATTAGCGAGCTCTTGAGGGACTGGTAGGTGGGTTTTGGTATCGTTGGACAGAGCCAGACAAACTATTAATCCCTGTTTCCAGTCTTCATCCTGAGCTAATCTAACTGCTGTAGCAATACACTGTGTTTAACAGACAGACATGAGAGTGATATCTATTTACGTATATTAACTCTAAGCCAAAAAAGTAATTTAAAAAATAATATGTTAAACTATTCTAAAATATTTTTCCAAAATAGCTTAAAACACTAGTTCTCAGGCAAACAATGGGAATGTCAGGAATTCTGGCATGCGCATGTGCAGCCTATTCATTTTTCAGTGTGGCTGCTATGTGGTTGACTGAAAGTGCTGTTCATTGAACCCAGCTGTCCCAGAGAAGCCACAGTGAGCAAAAATACTGCAGATTCACTAAGCAGGAATACTGAGACTCATCAGGGGAAAGAAGCGTGAGAGATTTATGTATTTATATATTTTAAACACTCTTCTCACTTGTTGAAGTGGCAGGGCCACTTCATGGAAAATGGGAATGCTTTCCACGTAGCCACCAGAATTTAACAAAATAAAATAAGATTTAAAAAAAAAAGGATTTGCTGCACCAACAACCATTGGATATGCTGTGAAGAATGGATCAAAGTGTGTAAAGTGTGAAATGGAAAAGAGAATTGAGTCACCTGCTTCTGGGTTATTCCTTAGCTCTATGGCGCTTTAGTGTCAATTAGCTGTTTTGGTTTTAGCCTGCCTCAAACATTCAAAGTTAGTCTGTTTCGCTAGTGTAAAAACATACATACAAATAGACTCTGTAACAGTGTCTATTACCCTGAAAAAGATTTAGGTAGTTTTTATATTGTAACCCCATTTACACAGTTAAAGCATAGTAATGAAATGAGATGACAGAAGACACAAAGTATGAATATCAGGAGTTGCTACGCAGCACACAGCGACCCACCGAGGCCCCAGCCAAGCTAGAAAAATAGTTTTTTAATAAGTGTTTCCGTTGATGCCTAGCTAAATGTTTGATAGTTGTATAAATATAGTTTATGGGTTATGAACATGATAAAGCTAAATATGGACAAGTTATAATCTAAGGCCGCCAGCCAACCGTAATATTTACACGCTAACAATAAGGCTCAATATGATGGAACATTGTGTGCTAGTATGTGGGCAAAAGTAAAAAACCTGAGGTAGTAACACGTTTATGTTTCTCTTGCTCTCTTTCGCTCTCTCTCACACACACACATGCTCAGTGGCAGCTAAAAGTGTTTAAGTGTGTATTTGTCTCAGTGCCAGTTTCCTTCCATTAGAGACAAAGCAGTTGGCATCCAAATCCTCATATAACCTGCAGCGTGGTAAACACAATCATCCAGAGCGTTAAAAACATGTGGCATGTTCAAACACTCAACCATAACCCCACATAACCTGTATCATTGCAAATCACTCTTACTAAGACGCCCTGGACAACATTTCAAATGCTTAAACTGGACCGTGGACTGTATTTAAAAAGGTGGAGGTAGTCATCGTGACATCAACCATTGGTTTCTGGCCTGCTGTTTTGAAGCCTTGAGTTTGTCGATTTTGCCATAGCTATCTTGGACCATTTTTTTGCAACCAATGAACAGAAGTTACCATATTTGGAATGCAGGAATGAAGGTGAAATGAGGGCGACTGCTGCTCAGTCGTTAGCATGTTAGCATGCCCGGACGATCGGTGGTTTGAGCCCCAGCTCCGCTAGTCCCTGTCGTTGCGTCCTTGAGCAAGACACTTAACCCTGAATTGCTCCCCGTTGCTGTGTCTACAGTGTATTGAGCAAAAATGTAAGTTGCTTTGGAAAAAAGCCTCAGCAAATGTAATCAATGAGTGACTTAAAGACAAAGGTGAGCAGGGTTGTTCTTCAGAGTATCAGTGGTTTGATCCCTGGCTCTGATAATCCATGTCGATGTGACCTTAGGTAAACACTCAAGTTATACTTAGTTGCTCCTTTTGCTGTGAGTGTAAATTGGGTGTAAAATTAACGCTTTAGACCATAAACTCATGTTCACAATGTCACAAAATGTTGTTATTTCAATAAGAATTCAACATGGACCATTTTGTTACAAGTTTGTGGGGCATGAAATTTTTACAAAAACTCTTTGCACCACATTAGAAAGAAAACAAATTTTTAAGCGTTGTCCTGAGATCTCAGCTATTACTGTGTTGAGTGCAAGATCCTCATTACGGATGAGTTGTAATACATCATGGTTATATTTCAGATTTTGGATATATGAAACTCAATTTTTGCTACTGTTTGTATTGTTTGTTTTTTCAGCATTAGCATTTTAATGCTATGGAGATCACATAATGGAGAACATTTTTACAAATGAACAATTTGTCAATGATTTTTGATTATGAGCTGACAAGCCAACACTTACATTACATATAGTTAGTTCTCAATGTTCTAACATGGCGGCCTGAATTTACTATTTTAAGTGAGCTCACTAATTTGTTGGCATGTGTGCTTGTCTGCATGCACAAGTATATTTGTGTGTGTGCACAATGGATAAGAAATGCTATCTGAACTATCTCTTTCCACAATGAGGTCACTGAAACACACAAGCCCTAACACACAAGCCCTGTGCATTTGTGTGTTAGTGCGTACTGGAATAATTCAACACACAGTCTGGTTCTCATGGTATTGGTAGTAGTGGTGCAGTGCAGGAGACATGTGTAAGTGTGTGTTGTGTGTGTTTGTGTGTGTGTGTGTGTGTGTGTGTGTGTGTGTGTGTGTGTGTGTGTCAGAAAGAGGTGCCAGTATTATCAGCAGAGCAGTAGGAAGGTTATGCTACACTAACAGGAATGTCTCTCATCAGTCCTGACACAGTCCAGCTGTCCTTCCCCCTCCCTCCTTCTCTCTCTCTCTCTCTCTCTCTCTCTGTCTCTCTCTCTCTCTCTTTCTCGAACTCACACACACACACACACACACACACACACACACACACACACACACACACACACACACACACACCACTTTACAACACTCACATTCAATAGAGTTGAGATGTTGTTTTTCTCATTTGCTAAGTGTGAATTCAGTAGATTTAAAATGGCTCGTGTATAATTTCGTTACATTTTTTCGTGCAAAAAAAAAAGACATATAGAAGAATTACTTTTGGTTGTGTGACAAATTATTAAGTTTTGGAAAAACTAATACAAATTCTCTCTGCTCACTTGCTTTTTACCATCCATCCATTTTCCGCCATTTATCCGGCGTCGGGTTGCGGTGGCAGCACACCCAGCAGACCGACCCAGGCTTCCCTCTCACCCGCAACATTTTCCAGCTCGTTCTGGGGGACCCCGAGACGTTCCCAGGCCAGTCGGGAGATATAATGCTTCCAGCGTGTCCCGGGTCTTCCCCGGGGCCTCTTCCCAGTTGGATGTGCCTGGAAAACCTCTAATAGGAGGCGTCCAAGAGGCATCCGGATTAGATGCCCGAACCACCTCAGCTGACTCCTATCGATACGAAGGAGTAGCGGCTCGACTCCAAGCTCCCTCCTGATGTCCGAGCTCCTTTCCCTATCTCTAAGGCTGAGCCAGGCCACCATATGGAGGAAGCTCATTTCGGCCGCTTGTATCCGCGACCTCGTTCTTTCGGTCACGACCCAGAGTTTGTGACCATAGGTGAGGGTTGGAACGTAGACCGAACAGTAAATGGAGAGCTTCGCCTTCCGACTCAGCTCCCTCTTCACCAAGACGGACCGGTACAGCGCCTGTTTTACTGCTGCAGCTGCACCGATCCGCCTGTCGATCTCCCGCTCCACCTTACCCTCACTCGTGAACAAGACCTCGAGGTACTTGAACTCTTTCGCTTGGGGCAGGCATGTTGTTCCCACCTGGAGGGAGCAATCCACCGGTTTCCGGCAGAGAACCATGGCCTCAGATTTAACTCTCATCCCTGCTGCTTCACACTCGGCTGCAAAACGCCCTAGCGAATGCTGGAGGTCATGGTCCGAGGAAGCAAACTGGACCACATCATCTGCAAACAGCAGAGAGGCGATCCCGAGGCCCCCAAACCGGATTTCCTCCGCCCCCAGCTGCGCCTAGAAATCTTGTCCATGAAAGTCACGAACAGTGGCAGCCCTGGCGGAGGCCAACACCCACCGGGAAAGTGTCTGACTTAATACCGAGGATACGGACACAACTCCTACTGTAGGCGTACAGAGACCGGATAGCTTGTGCCAACGGATCCGGCACCCCATACTCCCGCAGCACCCCCTACAAAATCCCCCGAGGGACCCGGTCGAAAGCCTTCTCCAAGTCCACAAAGCACATGTAGACTGGTTGGGCAAACTCCCAAGACCCCTCCAGTAGTCCCACAAGAATAAAGAGCTGGTCCACTGTTCCACGACTGGGACGGAATCCGCACTGCTCCTCTTGAATCCGAGGTTCGACAAGCGGTCGGAGCCTCCTTTCCAGCACCCTGGCATAAGCTTTTCCCGGGAGGCTAAGCAGTGTGATACCACGATAGTTCGAGCACACTCTCCAGTCCCCCTTCTTGAAGATGGGAACCACCACCCCGGTCTGGCAGTCCATGGGCACTGTTCCCGACCCCCATGCGACACTGAAAAGGCGTCTCAGACAAGACAGCCCAGCAATGTCCAGCGCTTTCAGCATCTCAGTGCAGATTTCATCCACCTTCGGCGCCTTGCCATCAAGGAGCTCTTTAACTACCTTAGTGACCTCTGCCAGGGATATGGGTGCACCCACCCCAAGGTCTTTAGGCGCTGCCCCCTCCCTAGGGGACATGTTGGCCGGGTTTAGGAGTTCCTCAAAGTGCTCTTTCCACCGTCCGACGATGTCCCCAGTCTGAGTCAGCAATTCTCCTCCCCCGCTGAGAACAGCCTGGGGTAGGCCCTGCTTTCCCTTTTTGATAATTCCGGTTTTTATGTCTTTAATGCTTGAAGTTTAACGACCTGGTTGGTTTCATCTGGCTTAATCAATAGATTAAATTGAGCATCATCGGCACAACAATGAATGTTTATGGAGTGTTTTCTTGCTTCAAGGAAGCATATTTAAGGTGAATAAAATTGGTCCAAGCACAGCTTCTGTGGAAAGACAAGGTTAAGAGTGTGGTTAAAGCAGTGAGTGGGTTTCTGTACTCTCTGAGAGAAGCCAATCCAATCCAACAATAAGATAAATGCAGCACAAAAGCTATTATTGCCGACAACCACATGTATGTTAAAATCACCTACAATGATAACCTTATCGGTTTTAAGGATTAAACTTAATGGAAACTCAGAATTTGGACCAGTGCCCGGTACACCACAATATACACAATTGGCTGTATTGTTTTCCAGGTTGAAAGTGAAAGACTAAGAACAAGGCTTTCAAATGAGTTGTAGTTTAATTTAGGTTGGATTCATTAATAGGCTTGAGTCAAAGATGGCAGCTACTCCACCTCCTCAGCCGGTACCTCAGGGAATTCGAGTATTAATATGACTTAGAGGAGTTGATTATTTTAGGCTGACATATTCTTCATGACTTAGCCAAGTTTCAGTAAGACAAAGTTCACTCAATTACGCTGTTACATTTCACAATGTGATTGTCCGATATTAATTAATTTACTAATACAGCTTTAGATGACGGAGATCCAATATTTAGGACTCCACAATTATCCTATTATGTTGCACTGTTGCAATAGTGATGTTATTTTTTTTTTAAGAATAGTGAGTGAAGGTGGTCAAAGAACTAGAACTGTCACCTCACAGCCAGAGGGGCCAGGGTTCGATCACTGGTCAGTCTTTCTGTGCCAGAGTGGGTTCCCTCTGGGTTCTCCAGCTTTCTCCTTCAGTCCAAAGACATGGGTTAGGTTGAATGGAGACTCTAAATTGCCCTGTAGGTGTGAAGGTGAGCGCGAATGATCGTCTGTCTCTGTCTGAACCCTGCCTTTACCCAATGTCCATGAAATTTTGAATTCTATCACCCTTCTCTTATTACAATACCTTTGAGTTGTGTTTGGTGGGGTTTTCCAGATTGATACAGCTATTCAAACTGGTTTGTTATGTTTATCAGAATGTGGTTAATTATACTATTCAAAAATCTCTTATACTATTTTTAACATTCTTATTATGTATTAAGATTATTTATGATGTCCTGTATGTATGGAAATATAATATTTCTGGATTTGGTCTGTGTACGTATACCAGGAAGGCTGATATGCCAAGCAAACTTGGGTTCAAACTTAAATATATTTTCTATTCCTGGTAAAAGACCTACCTATATGGCCTTCTTAAACAGTTATAAGGATTATACATTTAGTCGAAAGTTAAATTAGCATTTCTTAATCGATTTAAAAGGCAGTAAAAACATTCTTCAAACGAGAAAATTAGAGATTCAATAAAGTAAAACCACATCATGAACATTTACTAGAACTTGTCACTTTTAACATTACACTTTAACACATTTAACACATTACATTTGTAAGTGCCTGTGTCATTCCAACACTTGAAAGTTAAAAAAAAAGTTACTTCTTTCTACATTTTTATTTGTACATTTGTTTACAGTACTGTTATCTATTTGATATTCTATTAAATTAAATATGTTTCATTTGCACTTTGTTGATTGCTGATTGTTGTTGTTTGTCTAATGTATGCACCACCCGCCAAGACAAATTCTTCGTATGTGTAACATACCTAGCAAATACAAAGGTTCTAATTTTGATTCAGATATTTAGCCAAATTGAGAATATCATAACATATTTTAACATGTTTTACCTTTTTCATATATTTTCATGGGGTTTAGGGATCACACTTTGTTAAGTATGTGCATGTGTGTGTCAGGCTGAGTGGAGGTGGTGGTGGTAGGGGCACACTTACCTGTTTTAGATCCATGAAGACGATGGCATCCATCAAACCAAACACAGGAAGCTGATTTGGCTTAACAGCGTAATCACTGGCGCCAGACGTGGCACAGAGGGCATTCGTCTGTGTCTTTGATTGTGCGTGGAACCTCCAATTAGCAAACAAACAAAATATAGTCTCTGAAGAAAATCTATCTCAAGGAAGTATTTATTTAATGTTTTCTTCTTTTAGATAGCCTGCCGACATATATGCTCTTAAATCATATAACTTGCAATTGGAACCAACACATTTATGTTAGAGGTAGTCCCTAAATCTAAGCAAGGCAGTACGGGGCCAGATCAGTCTCAATAATGGCAACCGCGCACATAAAGATTCACAAATGCGCACAGAACAATTCACAAATATATTGGATTTACAAATGCACACAGAAGGATTCACAAATACATTCCAATGATTTATATAAATGTAAAAAATAAATCACAAATATATTTCTGCATTTGTATGTATTTATGTGTGTATTTTTCTATTTGCTTGTGGATTTGTATGCATTAATTTGTGGATCGCACTGCATTTGTTTGCAAATGGCTTAGCATTTACGAGTTGGC
Source organism: Clinocottus analis (assembly GCF_023055335.1). Taxonomy (NCBI): domain Eukaryota; kingdom Metazoa; phylum Chordata; class Actinopteri; order Perciformes; family Cottidae; genus Clinocottus; species Clinocottus analis. The sequence continues at coordinate 28,730 of NW_027176009.1, read as the reverse complement.
TTTTTGAGACTCCCCTGCCTTGCTTTGATCTGTAAATGCATTTCTTTTAACACTGAGAGATTGGTAGCTAATCAGATGTCGTCCTGATTTTCAGCCAATCATGAGCACAGCTGCCTCTCCCCTCCCACGTGGCTTCATTTGTGCTGGAGAGGGGACGTGGCTTATCGTGAGCTGCTGTCATTCAGATACTGTTGTGGGACTACTGATAATATTATGAACCAGACACAATGGAGTTTGATGTTCCGACACTTGTGGGACATCCACGTACTTCCAAGTATGGATTTCCTCAGCAAAAAAAAAAGTCACGTCCTTTTGAAATAACCTTAAATATTAATAGTTTTGTCCTGAGATGCATAACAAGGCTGTAAGAAAGTCTGTCAAATAGATCCGGGCAACAATTTAGCTTTTTTAATACTTCACATTTCTGCGAACCAAGAACGTATTTCACAGGATTTGTTTTTAATTAAAGCCTGTACATTTAATTGGTATTTTCATAGTGTGATTATTAAAAACAGTGAAATCGTGGCACATTGTATTCTGTTTGTTCATGAGAATTGCTCTTACTTCACTGTCACCCTATTTCCATTGTAACAATGTTTGTTAAATGGAATTCAGACTTTAATGAGACATTGCTCTTCAATAAATTAAAGAGTAAAATCATACAATCTTGCTCAGTAGTGTTTGTTGAAGATGAACATTGTGTTTTACACATCTTTACTTGTAATATGAAGTCTCTGTGGTCAGTGTTTTTAAGTGACATTAAAATGTTGCTGTTAGCATCCAACTCGTTAAGGCAGGTCATATGACCTGTTATCATCCATTATCTAATAACGAGCAAGATAAGAGGCTTGTTTAGACTATAGAGACAAAGAGACAGAAAGAGAGGGAAGAATGGAGAATGTGTGTCTGTGTGTGCGCCTTGTTTAATTTGCTGTGGCTCCAGTCTGACACCTTTAAATGGCTGTCATCAGAAACCACATGTTACACACACACACACACACACACACACACACACACACACACACACACACAGCAGTGTTTATCTGTAATAGGCCTCTCAGCAGTAATCTGTCTGCAGCTAAATCCTCTTCACTTTTAATAGCCAGGGACCCCAAACTGCCAGGAATTACCTTTGTCTCTATATTTTTGTCTATCCATCTAAATATGCAAAGACAAGAGTAATGATGTTTATATTTACGAGCACACAACTCAATGGAAATTGTTTTCAAGGGCTACTAAAAAGGGATGCGCACAGCTGGGAACCACTCGTTGTTGGTAGTGATAGTTTTGGCTTATGAAGTTAATGAACCAGCTATCCATGAGTGGTGTTGAAAAATGAGCTCAAATGTATCTGCTCTTAACCTAGCCTGATGCGTATTTTTCAAGTAGTCTGACGAAATTGACTCAATTAATGTGTCATCACTTTTTAGTGTGCCTCTACTTGTAGGGTGCTTACGTTTTTGGTACTTCTTATTTTTACAATGAAGAAATGCTTTAAAATGTCATTAATTGTTCACGGAAAGCAGCCTGACTACCATCCAAATTTCAACCAGGTGATAGGCAGAATAGAGGTCCATAAAGAGACTTTAAGATGGAACTGATCTGTGGGACTGGATACTAGTTCTTTACTGTGATTTGATTGAGGCTATGGTAGTCTATGCTTGGACAAAGAGTTTTGCCTTTCTTCAACTTGAGAGAAAGCATGCACCAACAGGAGGGGAAGAGGGTTTAATGATCCCAGAGGCTAGTGATTCGTAAATATAGTTCATCATGGATTCCTGTTTCAGAGAGTTTAGGTTGTAAAGACAGCTGGAGGCAATGGTGCTCAGGTGAGAAGGTCTATGGCACAGTAATAGGGACAAAGAGGAGAGTACAGTAGTATGACTATCAACTCTTATGCCGTGTTCACACTAAAAGAGTTGTGAAATATTTGCGTGTGTAGATTACATGCAAAGTCAATGCACAGACACGAATGGTTGCAAAAAAGGAAATTTTTTGCCCGGTGGCAACGAATGATGCGAAAAAGCATTTTTTGCCAGAGTTGAAATATTTCAACTTTGCCCTACATTGAGTTGCAAAAGCCAATCAGCGTTGCGAAGCTCCGCCTGTGGTCACCGCCATCCTGCCGGTGCTGAATTCAACTGGCTGTCGGTCCGTCTGAAGGAGCGCTGGAAGCGGCTTCGTTCAGACACTCGTCCTGGAGGAGTCGGAGCTGTGTGAGACTACGGATAATATTATGAACCCTGACATGGGGCCGTTTGATGTACCCACGTTTGTGGGACTTCCTCAAGAAGTATAAAGCGGAACTATTGGTTATTTCAATAGTGAATGACTCAAATAATGCAAAACATGTTTTTAAACAACTGAAACACAGTTAACTGGAACTTAATAGATATTGTAGAGTATTTAAATCGTCATGAATACCCAGAACTATATACCGTCTCTTCACAGCCTTCACCACTGTTCCTGTCAAGCCATGTTGGAATAACTACGGGATGCGTCAGCTTTTTTTCAGTCTTAAAAATTACACATCAACTGCACGTGTGAGTATGTGTGTGTGTGTGTGCGTGCATGCTTGTGTGTGTGTGCATGCGTGTGTGTGTGTGGGTTTAAAGGGCATAGGGGGTCATTTGGGGTCAGAGTGTTAAAACAGACAGACAGAAAGTTTGTGATCTTTGACCCTGGCTTGTGCCTAGGTCAAAAAGTGTAGAGGCTTCCTGTTGAACACACACATGCACAAATACACACCTCCCTTGTTATTGACTATGTCGTGTGGTCTATTTCTGGGTTGTGTCTCTGGTATAAATAGACTCACCTTTGCCCTAAGACACTGATCATCCAAGGAACTATTCACAACTCGCACACAGACTCAAATGAAATCCAGCATGATGAGTAGTACTGTGTGTACCTTTATTGAGCATAAATGTCTTACCTTTAGTTTGTTTTCTTGTCACTTATGGTCACATTGGTCCTTTTTATCATCTTGGCTTTTTCAACACTAAATGATCTGTATACATCCATTATCACTTGTCGATGAAATATTTTTGGCGACCCAGTGAACGTTGCTCAATGGCCACTATTGCAACTCATTTCTAAAGAAATCAGCTCTAAAATGTTTATAATATATATGTAACATATGTTATTTATCTGGATCATCTACCCGACCATGCACACAGTCATGTGTTCATGGCTACCTCGACACTATTGTTCCCCAGCTTTTACCCTAACTCTAACCATAATGGCTACCAGCCTAATCCTTACCCTAACCTGACCTAAACCTAAACTTTAAACCACATCTTCCCCCTTAAATGTAAAGATTCACAGTGACATTCTCAAAAAACATCAGATGTATTTAAGCACAAGAAACACACACACAAAAGTACACACTCAAATACGGAGGGAAACCATCTCGTATGTCACATAATTAAATAGTAAACTTGTTCAATAAGATAGATAGATAGATAGATAGATAGATAGATAGATAGATAGATAGATAGATAGATAGATAGATAGATAGATAGATAGATAGATAGATAGATAGGCAGACAGACAGACAGACAGTGGCTGCGACTGAGTGGTGAGCAGGGATTCCCTTTCAATCAGAGGATCGGCGGTTCAATCCCTGGCGCCGCTAGCCCATATCGATGTGTCCGTAAGCAAGACACTTAACCCTAAACTGCTCCCGTAGCTGCGCCTATGGAGTATGAATGTGTATAAATGGTTGATTAAACTGATGTGGCACCTTGCATGGTGGTTACTCTTATCAGGGTGTGAATGGGTGAATGATGTCATGTAGTGTCAAAGCGCTTTGAGTAGTCGGAAGACTAGAAAAGCACTATACAAGTACAGGTCCATTTATCATTTACAGGCAGACAGACACATACAAATACAATATAATAAAACAAACATATACGACAATGGCAAGTTATATATTGAGTTTACCAGGGAGGACAATATATTATTCAAGGGTTATCTTATGTTCTTGATGTGCAAAGACTGTCGTAAAGGCTCATAGCACACGGCAGGAATGATCTCCTTTAATGCTCCTTTAGACACCACGTTGGATGAAAATCTTACTTGAAATGATCGCTCTGCATTAATTAAATGAAGGGCATTACTTATATGGTTCCAGTTATCCATCAACAACTCAGTAGGTGAAATTTGCATAGTTTAGCACTATTGTGGGTTTTAGAAATAGTAGCTTTAGACCAATGTAATAAAGAACAGCAACCGAAGAACAGAAAGAAAGAAAATTGGAAGGGGCGCTGATGGACGAGTAAACAGAAAAGAAAAGGGCAGATAGGCAGACAGATTGGGTGCCTGTCTGTAAATTGACTGACAACTAATACTGAGATTACATCAACTGCAGCCTCATTAGTGCACACATCACCTGCGTTAGCCGGAGGCGTATACACAACAAACACACGTAACACACTCACATACAGATGACAATCATCTCAAATAGCTTATGGCCAAAGCACTTTAACTTGGCTGCTGTTTTTTACAATCTTTCTGCTTTAGCACAGTTGTCGAATAACAAACGATTTTTTCAAAAACACTTTAAAAATTTAGTAAATGAATCTTGCGAGTGCTGTTACATTCAATTGAACCAGTGACTAGCTGTAACTTAAGTGAACTGCTTTGGTCAGGTATATCCTGAGATCCTGACAAGTTGATTCTCACATTTTTATTTGAAGCATTACACTTGCTAACGTAAGTAAAATCCTTATTTTATTATGTTATTTACTTACTAGCAGAGGCACTTTTCCTTTTGTAAGGGGCTAAAGGGCTGGGGCTCTTCTCCAAAAATCTCCAGGTAATAGACAGTTGAAACTGGTATTTTGGCTGGGCAGAGTGGCCCGGCTATTTTCTAGTTTTGTTTTGCTCTTGACTGAGCTAGTTATTTTGTTTTGCCTGTGTTACTGAGTTTGACCCTGGTAAACTGTGGAACTGACTGCCTTTGATTGCTGTGCTGCCACCATTCTCTGTACAATGTTACACTGCTGGACAATGGGAGATGTCCCAAAATGGCAGAGGGCGACGCTATAGAAGCCTACTTGACAGTCTTCGAGCGCACAGCTAAGTGGGATGGCTGCAAAAACGGTTCCTGGGCAGATCTTGACGACCTCTTCCTCATTGATCTGTCCTAGCAGGCATACCTCAACCTCATTGCTAAAGAGGTGAATCCTGGCAAGGTACGGGTACAGTTTAGCAGCAAGAGCCCAGAGGTTTCATGACTAGAAATTTAAGCCAGAATTGTCAGCCAGGGAACAAATCTATGACTTTGGCCGGTAGCCAATGCTTGGCTGACATCCGACCGAGAGAAATTAAGTGTGTTGGAGAGGATCATAATTGATAAATATCTTTGTTGCCTTCCTGACGATCCAAGTTCTGGATGGCCCAGATGGAGGACCCTAATCTGCTCGTATCCAGCAATTTTCATGGAAATAAAGGGAAAACCAGCGTCAGGTGGCAAGCTGATTCCACTGGCCATGTGTGGTTGGAACAATAGAAGACTATTGCCGTACATGCATTGAATGTCAAAATATGAGCCCCAAGCCCTAAATTAAAAGTCCCCTTAGACCTCTCCCTATAATTCATGAGCGGTTTTCCCACATTGATATGGACTTGGTGGGACCCTGGTGATGCTGGATTATGTATCAAGGTGGGAGAAGCAACCAAGTCCCTATCAGAGCCTGGTGGAGCATGTAGAGATGATACAGGCTCATGTGAAGGATATGTGTACATTGTCCAAGAAGCACAAAGGTGAGTGTATATTAGGGCGCCCAACCTTGTGAGTTCCAACCAGGACACACAGTGCTGATCCTAGTCCCCACTACTAATCACAAGTTCCTTGCATCCTGCCAAGGTCCCTATAAAGTAGTAGAGAATGTAGGTCCAGTAAAATACAAGGCATTACCTCCCAAATCTACCATGTTTACCTGCGGAAGAAGTGGTATGCCCGAGATGCATTCCTGTGTCGTGCTTCCCCTGATGTGCTCCCCTCATTTCTTCTCCTGACAGTGGGGTGACTGAATTAGCATATGGCCGTGGGTTATCAAAAGCACAGCAACAGCAAACCAGGGAGCTGGTTCAACAGAATGTGTCTGTGTTCTCTGCACAACCAATCCTTTGAAGTAACATCAAATTAACACAGAACCAGGCCAGAAGGTAAAATTGCACCCCTACAGGATACCCGGCAAGACAGGAAGCCATTGAACAACAAGTGGTTCTCGGACTTTCAGGTGGTTGAAAGACACTGCTGGGCTAGTGTTGAACTTTTGGTGATGAAATGTAGATCCTTCTACTTGCCAAGGGAGTTCAGTGCAGTGTTTATAATGGCAGTTTACATCCCGCCACAAGCGGACCCTGCAACGGCATTGGGGCTGCTGCATTGCATTATATTACAGTGTTTCCCCAACCATTATATTAGGGCGGCGGGGCACGCCCTGAAGAAACCGCCAGCCCCCTTGTAATTGTTTCTATTGCGCCAGATCACAATACGTCATTTAAGGTTCCTATAGAACAGGTCAACACCTTGTTCTGTTATTAAACAAACTAAACGGACATATTTTATTGATGGGATCTACACGACAGCTTGTCATTTATGTCTCTATGTGGTTGCGCATAAACACTTCTCCTCTCCTCTGATCTCTGTATCGAGGCGTTGTTCCGTCCTGATGCGCAGAGACACGTGCACACACACACAGGTGAGCACTGAGCATCCAGCAGCGGGCAGAGAGCATAGTAAAATATGTTGTGTGAAAAGCAGACAATTGTATCTGCGTTTTAAACACTCCCAGGTTGAAGATGGCAAGAGTAGCTCTCCTGCAAGGAGCACCAGAGCAGCTCTCTGAACCCAGAGATGCTTTCATGCTCCTGGAGTAGCTTTCCTGCTCCAAGTGAAATGAGCCAAAGTGCTCGTGTCTTGTACCAACAAAGAGCTGCTGGCTTAACACATTACAAAGTACACGGACATCAAACTAAGTCATTAATAAATACATTAAGAAATGCCTGTACTTTCGGGTAAATGTTCACAGTTAAAATGTTACGCTGCGCATGCGCGACTCGGCAATTTTTGGCGTTTTGCCAAAAGCCAATCCCCGCAAAGTTTCCGCAACTTCTCCGTGAAGTCGTCTTTTCTGCTGTTCCGTCTTTTAAAACCGGAAAAATACCTCATCTCATCATGGAACATGAACTGAGAGCAGCCGTATCAAATCTACAATCACTTTAAAAAAAAAAAAAAGATGTGTAGAAAAAGCAGCTCACTGCAGCCACTAATACTGATACAACCTGATGCTCACACATCTGCAGTCTCATTCTGTTTTGTTCTGCAATTTGCTTTTAGTTTTCCAAAATGAGCTATTTAGTACGTACATATTATTTATACTTTGCACAAATATAGCTTTATTTTCACTGTTTTAATTGATTGCATTTTTTTTTCTTTTTGCGTGGTCTGACAGGGCAATCTGCTTGTAATTTTCTTTATTCTGTTATTTATAAAAGCACAGATGGAGTCACAAAATGATGTTATTTACAGAAAAAGTAATGCTTTTGCTGTTTTGTCATTGTTGGTGTCGTCGAGGTGTCCCCCTCTTCCCGCCCCCGTAAACCTAGGGGAAACACTGCATTACAGGTCATTGAGCTGACGCTTTTATCCAAAGCGATTTACAATAAGTGCATTCAACCGTGAGTAAAAACTCAACAACAAGAATCAAAAGAGTACAATTTCTTCAATAAAGTCAAACTACAAAGTGCTCTCACTAAGAGCCATCTAAGTGCTGCCAAAGTGTTAGTTGTTAGTTGAAAGAGATGAGTTTTTAGTTTACGGCAGAAGATGTAGACACTTTCTGCCGTTTGATTTGCTCAGCACAGAGGTGGACCACCGGAGCTCTTTAAGTTCTGTGGATTATCTTGAATAACCTTGTAATGATTTCTAGAAGTTTGTATTCCACTGACAGTTGGATTCTTGGTGAGCTTGGACTGGAAGATTTTTGGGATGATGATATTGAATGCCAACGGAGGTTTACAAACAGGATGTGTTGCAGGATATAGAGAAGTCTCATGTTGAATGCCTCATCCACTTTCTTTGCCCAGTAGGCAAACTGCAGGGGGTCCTGTGATGTCCTTTAGGTGGGCCAACACCAGTGTCTCAAAAGATTGACGACAACAGACAATTGTCCCAGCCTCTAACACGGCCCCCTATCATGTATGATGATGTATTCTTTCAGATCCCGAATCCAATTGTGCCACAGGTGAACCACGCAAGCGTGGCCACATAATTGTCCAGCAGGCATTTTGCGCAACCCCAATGCACTGTACATGGAACATGTGAATGTAATCAGGGTTTTAGAACAGAGCTATGTTGGTTCTATCAAAGTGAGTTGGAAGCAAAGAGTGTTTTTTTTTCTTAAAATGGTCAGACATTATTCTACAATGAATTATGTTTTTATCTCAGATCACAATAGAATGTGTGTGGCAGATGTTTTTCCTTGTACCAGTACCATAGTCAGTCATAAAATACATTGAGTGAAACATGGAAGTTATTTGAGATAGAGTTATAAGGTTATCACCTGGAAAGAGTAAAATCTTGAGTGTCCCTGATATAACTACTGACAACCAACTAAGGAACTAAACCGAGAACACTCAAATGTCTTAATTCCTAACTCTGTTTTTGGAAACAGATGGCTTTCTGATGTTTCAGCAAACAATAAAACTGCTTTCCTCCTG
>NW_027176009.1:0-15000 GCF_023055335.1 Clinocottus analis | reverse complement strand
TGGCTATACTTTCGACCAGGCCAGAGTAAACCCCCAGGATAAACTATTCATGCCCCAGGGGATAATCTGTCAAAGGCCAAACTATACCCTATCCTACAAGCTTCAATCTGCAGTCATCCACAGAATATGCACTTTATCTTGAAAACAAGCATGATCATTTGATGTTGTTATCAATGTTTAACTTTGAACATTTATATTGTCGCAAGGACTTGCTAGTCTTAGAAGTTGAAGTTTCAGGATGTTAGGACTTTTATTACATTATGTTACGATTACATTATGTTTTTATGATGTTTTTATTATGTTCAGTTTTTCTGGTTGAAGTAATACAAGTTCATGTGTTAGAATTTTAAAATTTAAGTCAGTTGGCTTTCTCACTTAACTTACCTGACAAAGCTGAACTCTCAATAAAATGTTTTTAAAAAAAAGGAATTCTTGTGTATATCACTCACCACTATTGATATCATTCATAATCTAAGGGGTATGAATTGGCTTAGGCTATAATATTCTCGACTGGGGTATACTATGGCCTGTTACACCGGCGTAGGAGGACCATTTGGAGGACGTACCATGACTGTACCATGGTCCTAGTAAGGAAATGAATGTATGAATGTATAGATTGACAAATATAATTGTTAAATCCTATATGTGTTTTTTTGGAGCATCAGCTGGATGGATTTGGTTTATACTTTAGAACTCGTTAGAAAAACATATTGCTCCTCTAGAAAGCCTCAGACACATGTGGCTTTATAGTCTGTCTGTCTGTCTGATATATTCCCCCGGGGGAGAGTGAGTACTTGTTTGTATCTGCAGGCTACATGGTAATAACGAACACTAACGAAGAGAAATGATCCTTTTAGCTTTAAATTTGCTGTATGGGCTTCACAAAGACACACACACTTGACATATGTAGCCTAGCTCATCAGTGTGTGAATGGCTTCTCTGACATTTGGGTCTTTCTCTGTTATAAGGGACTTGGACACTAATCACTGCGGCAGCGCTGCCACACAGCACAATAGGTTACAGTGTGTGCGTGGGTGTGCGCGATGGTGGTCTGGTGATTCTTTCATGGCCTAATGAAGTAAGCAACAACATGCCTGAGGCCAGGCTGGAGACAGGACACCACACACAGAAGCTGGGCTAAAGATGGTTGCCATTTGAGTTGTCAAACTTCAGTGGAGTGAATCATGGGGTCAAACAGAGTTAGCTTCATTGGCTAAGGGTAGAGAGGCAAAAATTATAAGGGATACTCCTTATTTACTTATTTACTTTCTTTCTCTATTGTCTGCTTTATGACGAAGTTGTAACACTTGATGACCACATCGACTTACTTAATTGAGAACAAAAATAAAATCACAATGAAACTCACACTAAATAATTGGATAATTGGATTCATCCCACTTCCATTCACTATTTGCTCTTATATCTAAATCCGTAGCGCCATCTGTGACAATATAACCACAGCCCCACCATATTAGAATTCATGTGTTTTTTTAATCTTTCTACAGCACAATATTTGTCATGATTTTATGGAGGGAGTGCGGTACTCACTGTGTTGGCTGCACTTGCACTAGCGCACAGTAAGAAGGAGGACACAGCTGAAATGAAGGTTTTCAGTGAAGATGTCTCTGTCTACAGCAACCATAGCTCCACGAAAAGCCACAATTCAAACTGTAGTATTCTTGAACTGGTTCAACACAATGTCTTTATTATTGTTTAGTTATACGTGTAGGGGACACTGTGGCCTAATGGTAGCGCAGGGTTGGATCCCTGGCTCCTCTAGGCCATGTTCATGGTCCATGGCAAGACACCTAAACCCATTTTGCTCTTGCAGCAGTGCGTATGATGTGTGAATGTTAGATAGACCTGATGGGCAGGTGGCACCTTGTATGGTAGTTTCTGGCATGAGTAAATGAAAGGGTGTGAATGGGTAGAAAAAAGAAGTGGTTGGAAGACTAGAAAAAAGCATTACCATGTGTATCTATTGAATTCCATGTAAATGTGTTAGATTGCTCAATACATTGTCAGTTTACATGTATTATTTTAAAGAAGGAACAAATTAAAACAATAAACATTAAAAAGCAAGTTTGCCCAGATTGGTGGGATGATTCACGGTTCAATCTCCGACTCCAACAGTCAGCATGTCAAATTGTTACTGAAAAGCCGTTGTGTGTGTGCGAGCCATTACATTAGATCCTAAAGGAGCAGGTGGCACCTTGTATGGCAGCCTTACCATCAGTGTCTGACCATGAATGTGGAGATATATACTGTCAGTCTGTTCATCTTTGTTTTCCACTGGATATCCAAGATCCTATTAACCGCAGAGTAACCTTCCCAATACTCACAGAAAACCATTTTGATCCAGGGCTGTGCAGGCCTTACTAGTCAAACCACACACACACAAACACACACACACACACACACACACACACACACACACACACACACACACACACACACACATGGGGACTGCAGGACATTAGGGGTCATTAGCAGTGCTGGCGCTATCCTGTGCCACAAGGTCAGACTGTTAATTGCATTGGCCTTACGATGAGACACTGCAACACACACAGACCCCATACAGTAGCCTGATGCAGCATGGCAGAATGGGTAATGTGATTGTGATAATGACTGGACATCAAACATGAAACATGACTCAATAGATGGGACCACCAAGGGAGAGACATAGAAAGTCAAAGAAAGAAAGAAAGAAAGAAAGAAAGTGGGAAAGGATACAGAGACATGAAAGTATACGGACATACAGGACAGTGCAGACAGATATACTGTACTTCATGTGTAATCTATCTTTTATTAAATTTACTTGTTTGTATTGTCCCAGACAGCCGAGGTTTCATAGTTTAAGAATTTGGAATGCGAATCTTTGACAAGACCAGACAAATGGACCTGTACTGTATAGCGCTTTTCTAGTCTTCCGACCACTCAAAGCACTTTAACACTATATGATATCATTCACACACTGATTGGAGGAGCCACCATGCAAGGTGCCACATCAGTATTGTCAACCATTCATACACATTCATACACCGTTGGCGCAGCTACGGGAGCAATTTTAGGGTTAAGTGTCTTGCTCAAGGATACATCGACATGGGCTAGCGGTGCTAGGGATCGAACCACCAAACCTCTGATTGAAAGACGATCCTGCTCAGCACTGAGCCACAGTCGCCCTAGATTAAGGCTTTATATTTATTGTGATGGACTGTATAGCTCTTTCAATATTGTTTTCATGAGGATGAATGACCACCCGTGGGTTCCTCTGTACAATTGGGTTGTTCCTAAAGGTCCATAATTGTGGCAGGTTGTCTGTAGCTTCCCGGTGCTGATCCTTTTTTTAATTTTATCCGAGCATTCACATTTTAGTTGAAACATGTATGTTTAAGCATTACAATGCTATTGTGCCAAGCCCTTCTAAAAACTCACATGACTAAGATTACTGTCTGATGCTGCTGCTAAATAACTACATATACATCCTTATAGTCGGTGTATTCTTCATGTTCATCAACAGTAGATGGCATATGGCATGCTCCCAATTTGATGAAACAGTTCAGCAATGTACTGCTGTTTTTAGTAACAGATGCCGGGGCTTTGAAGAGAATATAGATAATGACTTAAGTTCGCTGTTGGAAAGAGCTGTCTGATGGAAAGGTAAAACGGTGAAAATAATATATTGTTCTCTTCAAAACCACAAGACTGATTTCAAACTTTTGTTGGGGCTTGGCTCTATTGGCTGTGGATAGGTTTTCTGAAGTGGTGGGAGGAAATCAGACTCGCCCCACTGTCCTGTTTGATAAGTTTAGTGTTACCTCAAGTTGTTGGTTCAACTTCTGTCATATTCATGTAATGTGCTGTAACTCTGTTACGTTGTTCAATCTGGTCACATGACATCTATTGCTTCTGTCCATTCGGGGAGAAGGATGTTGCTCTCCTGAAGGGTTCTTCCCTTTTTTTTATATACCTGTGAAAGGGTTTTCACTATCTTTATTTAGGGGAGTTTTTCCTGATCCGATGTGAGGTCCCGGGACAGTGATTGTACAAAGATTGTAAGGCACTTCGAGACAAATTTGTATTTGTGATTTTGGATCATACAAAATAAACTGAATTGAATCAGTGCATGAAAATGCCATCACACTGCTCTGTACTGATGAGTGGAGAAGCCCATACAGCCTATTATACAAAGTCACCTGTTTTCATGGAACTAAGGTTATTATTTAAGAACCATTTTTCACAATCAATACTGTAAGTATTACATCAAAGGGCACTGCTATTTTCATATTAGAATGGACAAATACCCAATTTAAGAGAAGCATGTAGACCTTTTGTTGGTCGAATATTGCCCAGTGTATTGAGGATGCCATGTTAGTCATCCTTATCTGTTTCAGTATTAGGCCTTGGTGATTTTTGAAAGATTTAATATATAAGTTAGGTTTAACTTTAACTTTTTCATAGCTCTTCAATGTGAGAATCAGAGGGACAGAGGGAGAGAAGAGCAATGCTAACTAACTGTGGTGGACTGCAGCAATAAATCAGAGTGTCATTGTGTTTATTGAAAAGACTGCTGCTGGAACAAGAATTATAAACACTGTCTGTACTGTGTGTTAACCACGAGGAAATCAATCTATTCTATTCTGCTCTATTCAGTTCTTCTCCATAGGCAGGCCATGTAAGCGGTATGGTTTTACAATAAACAAACATTTCACGGGAAAGATTCAGCCCTTGTTTTCTGGCTTTAAGCCCAGTTATAGCCATGTCCTGTTACTAAATAAGTTTTGTCCTCTTGTTCACATCTTTATTTTTGAAGGTTTTTTAAACTATGTTTATAATGGGAATAATGAGCTTTCCTTGAATTTCAACTGTTACAATTAATTTGGGAGCCATGCCGTTCTGCTTTCCACTTCACATGCTTTATTTCATATTTCATAGTTCATATTTTAGGATCACAGTAAAACTAATAATTTCCTGAAGAGAATCAATAAGATGATCAGAAAAGCTGACCAGTGTTTGGCCCCAGACTTACTAGGGTTGCAATAGATAAATGTAAAAAATGATCCATTACACATGTGTTTTTAATGGACTGAGAAGGTCTCTCAGTAAAACTCAGGAGGCCTCAGTGTTCTCCTGAAGCACTCAGAAGGTCTTTTGTTCCAGCAGTGGTAAGATTTTTCAATGAACACCTTTAAATGTTTGTTTTTTTAGATTTTGCATCTTTCTGATGTCAATTTATATGTCATTTTCTGTTTTATTTATTCTTTGCAATGTGTGTGCAATAATGCTGGATTATGTTTATTGGTCTGCAAACAACTATTATGATAGTGAATTGAAACAACAATGGTTGACTGCAGATGCCAGCTAAGTCTTCCCTGTTTGATCTTTCCACAAGTGAGCTCACATCAAAACCTAGAAAGCTCATATCTTAGATTTCAAAGTCTCTGACAAGCATTTTAACACACAATCTGTCAGACTTTAGAAGTTAATTTGCAACTTTTACAAAAACTAAAACACGACAAATTAATTGCTATAACATTTTAAATAAGTATTATGGTAGCTTATAAACATTGATTATCAAAGGGAAAGTTTTTATCATTGGTTAAACTTTTTCTTGATATTTCAAGCTGATAAAAACAAAGTCTCCTAATTGTATTTTCTTTTACTTAAACCTAATCTTTCGGGTTAGAGGTTATTTCTGCAACTGACGTCTAGGCCCATGTTATCGTTAGTCCCATCGCTGTCATTAGGCATCAGATCGGCTGTATACAGTGTTATTCCCAATTCATCTACTTCTACTGATGGTTTTAAAGTCAAGACAAAAGATAGAAAAACAACGACTCTGTCATTGTTTGGACTAACTTGTCATCAGTGGAGTCGCTCATCAACAAATTATATTATTTTATGTATTTGTTTTTCTGCAGTAACACCTTTCATGTTCTGCTTGGAAATGGGAATAGGTATTTCATGACAAAAAAAAAGAAAACAGAAATGTAAAAACTCAAAGTAAGTAAGTAAGCTTTATTTGTACACAAAGCTCACAAAGCACTTTATAATTACACACAACAATACACAGTTAAGAAGTACATACACATTTAAGTTTAAAAAAAAAGCCCAAACAACTCAGTGACAATCATAGCAGCCCTGAGACAATTAAGCAAAAGCCTGAACAAATAAGTAAGTCTTTAGTTGCCTTTTGAAGGAGTCAAAAGACTACATCGAATGCAGAAAAAGCAGAAGAATGCACAATAAGAAAAGAAATCCTCACAAACAGTTATTATTTTATATTTGCTTATATGTGACTTGATTGTGTAAATGCTGATTGTACTACAAGTAATGCTAGTAATGAGCAGGTCTAGGTCATCATCAGCCGAGAGCTAATCTTGTTCGATATCAACCTTGTACTGACTAATCCAGTACTGATCTTAAAATTCAGTTCAATTCAATAAAAATTTCCACTGTCTCCATTCTCTTTTCCCTACACAACTCCCCCACCCCCCACCCCACCTTACACTCTCTGTATTCTTTTCTCTCTCTCTCTCTCTCTCTCTCTCTCTCTCTCTCTCTCTTTCTCTCTCTCTCTCTCTCTCTCTCTCTCTCTCTCTCTCTCTCTCTCTCTCTCTCTCTCTCTCTCTCTCTTTCTGTCTCTCTCTCTCTCTTTCTCTAACAAACTCTCTGAGCAGAGGGATGAGATTTCCATTTTTTTTAAACTTTGTTTATGGGGAACCGGCCCTCTGCCAGAATCTCTAACAATCACTCACCCACCTACCCACACATACATACACACATGCTTCTCTATCTGTGGCACTGCCTTAAAAATGGCTTCCTGCGGTTTGAAGAGAATGTAAACAGAGGGACAAGGGAGAAAGGGAGACAGCCAGAGGAAGAAAGAGGGAAACGAGAAGTTCAAAACTACTCATTCAATCTTTAATCATTAAAAATATAAAAAGGCAATACTTGCATGTAATGTAAGTGACACTAACACACTAAAGGACGTATATTTATCCTTAACACTTCATTTCTAAAAATGGGTGTTCTGTATATGCATAAAGTGGGAGCAAATGCACTACTAAACTATCATGACTATCTCAAAGTGTACTGTGTTATACACTATCCACTGATTCATCAGTATGGCAATTTAGGGTGTGCTGTCAACTGGGGATGAAAAAATCTCTTTCCTCAGCTTGAGGGCATAACTGATTGGCTCGCCACAACAATATGCCTCAGTCTCTCCCAGCTAAGATGCTGTGGAATAATGTATTAAACACTATACAGGCCTGGAAACAGTAGCCCAACCCTTATCATCTACCCCCAACATATGGTTAAGATATGATTGGGTTTACGATTGATATAAAGGCGATCGTCAATTGCGATTTTTGACAGGTCACAAACTCCAGCCACAAACCCATCCATCACTTCTACTCTCACCTTATGTTGTTTCATGAAATACCTCATTTACTTCCTGCATTGGCACTGAATGTTGGCATTGGACATATACGTGGGTTGAAGAATTGTAAAAATTGACATAGTTCCCAGGATATGAGGAGTGGACAACCTGCATATTCAGTGAAGAAGGGGGTGTGTGGGTGAATGGATGACATCAGTCCTTGAGAAATGGCGACAGTGATCAGGATCTTATGGTGCTTTGAACAATTTACAGCTATCCAGAATGGTCTAAGAACTAGGTCTTCATGGGTCCATTACTGAGTGGCTCCATGAAGACCTAGTTCTCAGAACATTCTGGACAGCCATAAATTGTATTCAAGCCAGACATTGTATCCAAGACCCGAGTAAGAGTCAGGCTACAAATGATGTTAAGTCTATTTGTGTTGCATAGTCCTGTTGTATTGCCATTGGTTTCATATGTGTGTATGTGTCAGTACATCAATGCCAAAGTTTGCTCAGCTCTGATCACAGAGTGTAATAAACATCACAGAAGAAAAATATTTTTTACCAATATATGCATATATTGCTGGTTATAAATCTTCATTCTGCCATGTTAAAGTCTGTTTGAGTCACCCGCAGTTTTGATTAAGCTTTATTATCCTCGCTTGACATTCCTTGAGTAGATTGATTTATCAAAGTTAGTTTTGGATAGGTTTTCCACTCGGACCTTGGACCTGTAGGGATCTCTAATGAGAACTAAATTGTAGTCGTATACATCAAAAGGCAGTAAGGAGTCCTTACTTGAGCTGGGCCCTGTGAGAACCATTGGTTGTGGGGATTAGCAAATTCTCAAGTCCCAAACAGTGGCGCCAATATCTTGTTCCTAAGACATTTGCCACGAGATAAGTATTCGCAACTTTCAACATAGTAAAAATATGGCTAGATCCAGTTGACATTCAGACACAAAAACATGCAATAAATAGTGGAAAGAGCTGTGTTGATGTAGACTTTAGGTAGGGGTTAAACAACGATATACGATTTAGGAAATCTGGTTATAGATCCATGTGTTTGAAGCCTTCACAGACGCCAGAACAGTAGTTTTTGATATTTCGAGGAAGTATTTGCTCTGGGAAGTAAGCATATCAGCAATCATTGTATAGTTCATGGCAATAGTCGAAAGGTTGACCAAGGTACATGTAAAGCCATAAAGAAACATGGCGTTTATGTTACAGTATCTACCATGAATGTATTTGATTGGTTAGGCAGCGCCTTATCGGAAGACATTGCATGGTGTGCTTTGACAGAAGTTAAGCAACATTCCACGTCTTTACTGGATGACCCTGAGTTTGTTTTTCTGCGTTGGCACCTCTGCTGCGTCAATGATTGGTCCCTCTCAAATGCATGAGGGGCCTACATTTTTGCAGTGTGCTGTTGAACGTGGCTTTACACTGTTCACAAGTGTTTCTGGCTCTGTCTTTGGAAAATCTGCTGTGAAACATAAACATGTTGAAGTGGTTTAGAGCGAGCTTTAGGTTAAACACCAGCACATTCTCCATGAAAATGAAAAACATCAAATAACCAAAGTTTGTTTAATTCTGTGTTAGAATATAGACAATTTACAAAGCAGAAAATGATTAGTGGTGTTGTTGGCTAATCAGGAGTATTATTCACTGCATTTTCCTTTACTAACCTAATTAGTTGTCAGTTAACATCTTAACCAGAATGGTGTTTAAACTATTATATCACACTCAGCACTGATTGGATGGAGGAAGTGCATTATTTTGAAATAACTGCATGGTTGACATTACCCCTCATAATACAAACACATACATATGAATAATTGGAAGACACAGATTGAGAACAATTTAGTTAAAATAACTTTATACACAGAATCCCAAGGTTGAATCAAAAGAGCAGTAATGTGCAGTCCTGTGTTGATATCTGTAAAGTGGTTTATACAACAACTACTGTATTGCACATTAAACCTCCAAACTATGTCTTATGTAACAAAGTTAAAATACTACAAAAATTCTCTATTGCTGTATATGTTCATCCAGTTTTTAATTTCATTTCATGCATATCCTGATAATTCTTTTTATATAAAATCAGGGATGTTATGTATAACTGTAATAAGCAATGTCCATTTTGTTAAACGCCATTAATTGAATGTCTGAGCACTTGGGGCAGCAGAAAATGCCGAAGTAAGAACATCTGACAAATTATCATATTATTAACTTGTTCAGTTGTTACGGTAAACAACCTATTTACTATTTAAACAGACATTTAAAGTATGTTTATGTCTTCTCAATGAATTTAAGTCAAATATTCACTCATTTTATTCCTGTTTTGGGCTCCACCAAAAAACAAAACTATTAGCTGAAAGACACTGAAAAGATTTGTAGAACTGATGAGAAATGTAGACTTCAATGATACAATAAGTCTCTGTGGGTTTGTCAATACTTTCAAGTCAAAATAACTTCATAACATTTTCTAATTAGCAATGTGTTAATTCTCCTTATAAGCCAAGCATCCTTTTGAATGTTGTGCTTTCACATGTTCCTTTATGGACAACTTAAAGTGTGCATAAGAACATTTGAATGGAAACGTACTAGCGATCTAGTCTTCTTTTATATTAAAGTGGAAACTATGAACGAGTTTGGCCATCAGGACAGATGATCACTGAGGATGTTAGGAGCTCACTGTCAAATACGTGGTGTGTAATTTTCCTGTCCTGCTGCCAAATACCCACTAAGGCCTGGTCATCAATTTCACCTTGTAAAACAGATAGAAAGACAGCTCAGAGATGAGATTCACAGTGAGCTTGCTTTCAGTGCAAACTATGTGAGTGCAGGATGTTTGATTCAGGTTTGTGAGTTGTGAGGCTTTCGTGTGTAGAATCTTTACTGATGACATGTGCACAAAGCAGAGGACACAGACTAGGAAATTACATGTGTGTTTGCCATCTTTGGCAAAGAATCTTAATTCAGTGTTGTTCTAATTCAGACAGGCCCCGCCCTCTACTGGACTCTAAGGTTTAAGCCTGATCTATGCATGCCCTGCCACGACATCGATCTAAGCACACTGATCTTGACCAGCTTAAGGTAAGACTCTGTCCTGACTGTCTGGTGAGTCCTATAATATAGTACAGGTGTATTTCCTACAGTGTATCAATGCATAAACCAGGGACATGAAGGTAAAGGAGTGGTAGTATTGTTGCTCACAGGACGGAAAGATTATGACTTGTGAAAGTGTTCATGTATTCAAACTTATACAATGCAAGTTTTGAACACACACATATTGATATACCCTGCCTGAGCCAAATGATGTAAAGCTTTGTAATGGTCAAATTAACTCAAATCTAAATCTTAACCCTCACTACATGACTGATATATTGTTTCTAGGTAAGTATAGGAAATGACTGTGTGTGTCTGTGCGTGCGTCTGTGCGTGCATGCATGCGTGCATGCGTGTGCGCGCGCATGCGTGTGTGCGCGCATGTGCGTGTGTAGGTGCGTATGCGTGTGTAATACTTAGTTTGGACTACTTCTTAATGAGCACCTAATTACCTACGCACACACAGCTGATGTGATCCATTAATCATGGTGTTTTTGAGGCCGCTGTTTTCTGGTGATCTCAACGTTTCTGTCTGACTCTACGATTCTACACACTGTTATTGTAGCAAAAACCCCAAAGCATTCCACTATAGTAATAATAACAAATGAAATAACTGCAATCATCTTAACCTGATGACTAAAATGTTGATTTAAACATCCAAGGCAGTAATGCGTAATCAAATGTTTGAATACCATCCTTGAACAAGACATCCAACCGGTAACGCAGCAGTTAGGCTCCCTGAGCTATAATGTAATGTCATCTGTTTAATTCCGTCTACTGTCACTGGTCCTGATCAGTATTAGGTCATTTTTCCTCTGTCTCATCCTTTACAGCAAAATCGGTAGTGTTACTTAGTGCTAATATTCCAGTGTAAAATATTTTGAGTTGATCAGTGTTGTTTTTGGTGTTCATTTAGCAGTGTTGAAATAGTTATGGGGGCAGGGTTGTTTTGGTGAGTTAACGCAATACACTCGTCACAGAGTTATCTACACATCCAGTTATTTCAGAGTCTTTCTTCTTCAACTGACGGTGACGGTGGAGAAAAGGAGAAGTCGGATCTGGAATATTCTTTCATTTTAGGATGAGCCTCAAAGAGTCTGAAACTAGGTTTAAATTTTTTTTTCGTAAATTTGTCAAGCTGTCCATGAGGCCTGCCAGGACTTGATAACCACATTTAATAATAATATCTGAACTTATTTGTTTGCTTTTCTTTGTATGTATGAATTACTTTGGTTGTGACCTTACGTCCAGACCTCCTGTGTTTACTGTCTGTTTTTGTTGTGTTGTCTGTCACTCACCTTGTCTCTAGTTCCAGACTCCTCCCTCCTCATGTGCCAACCTCCTGTGTGATTGCAAGCCCCGCCCTCATTGTTTCCACCTGTGTCTCCTTCCCCTGTGTATTTAGTCTGAGTCAACTCCCTGTGCTGGTTTGTCTCTTGATTTCTGTGAGGGTTTCCCTGTAGTAAAGCTTGTTTTTTTTAAACCCACTATCTTGCCTTGGGTCTGCTTGTGGGTCCTGCTCACCGGGTTCCTGTTCTTTAAATGTCATGTCAGTACTCATTTTAGCTTCTTTTTATGGTATGTAGTTAAATTGTGCACATTATGCTTGGAATATGTTTTCTGAATAAATGGAAAAAAAATGTTTTAGTGATTTGTTGTAGTTGTTCAATGTTATTTCTTAAGGGTGAAAATATTTAAACTAATGTAAACACAAATACCCAATGTAGTGTTAAATATACACTTTCATGTGTCATAAGATAACACTGAGTGTTGAATATTTAACACTATGAAAGAGTTGAAATATTAACACTATCCAAAGTGTAAATTTAACTCTGAACCTGAGTGGATTATATAAACACTGGCATAGTGTTGATTTTAACACTATGCAAGTTAATTTCACACTTCCGATTTTGCTGTGTTGGGTGGTCGGCTAATGCTTTTAACAAGGACGCCTCACTATAAAGCAGTCCATTTTGAAACAGTGCTACCACTGCTTGTCTGCTCTCACAGCTCCTTAATGGAAGGTTGCTGCAGTAGCTCGAGCGCCTCTCTTCAGCTGAATATTTGAGTGAGCTACAAACACAGTCAAATATATACTGTAAAATGTACAATGTAAATAATCCTCATCCATAACATCCTCTGCACTCATATTTTGTGATGCCATTTTTGCTGTTGGAAATATATCACAAGCAACAAGAAGAAGGATGTTTGGCCTGCATTGTGATTTAAAGCAACCAGAGCTGAAGTCCCAGTCAGCTGCTTCTATGCAGAGAGTGTGTCACTGTCGTGTCACTGACAGACACACGTACAACAGAAAAAAAACAGTAACAACTGCAGGTTGTATACACTGTATACCTTACTTTTTCAGGTAGCGGTAAGGTTGAGTAAGGCTGCATTTTCCATTTCATATTATTGTATTATGTATGTATCTGTACAAATACTTTCTCCTTGCACATACCTGCACATTTGTCTGTCTCTCTCAGTGAGCTCTTACTTTTACATGCTGTTTAGCCATAGTTATAAAAAAAAAAATACAAATCCCTTGATAAACAACCAAAAGCTTTTTGTCTTACATAACAAAACTATTTCTATGCCTTATTCTTTGTTCTCCAACAAAGATATGGTTAAAAACAATGAAGGACACGAAAGATGACAAACTATATGCGTATATGTGTGTCATTGGGCAGAGTGCTGGTATCTGTCAGTAAAGGAAAGAAGATAAGGAAACAGGAAAAGAAAACAATATGGGGGCGGGAGACAGAGAAAGAGTTCCATGAAGGCAGAACCCGAGAGCTAGATACAAATACTGTCTGAATGTTGAATTTTTTTCTGATTTTCTATCTAAAAGTGATTCCCAGACAACAGTGTGGTTACCAAAACTGATATGGTACACTATTTTAGTCACCTTATATTATGTGTAATTAATATACAATGCATGTATACATTAGCTTAATTATGAAAATGTGAAACATAAGAATCAAAACCAGTAGCTGAACAAAATTTTTTGTAGTTCTAGTTTTGTAGATTGTCATGGTGTTGCTCCAATGTGGATGATTACATCAGGCATGCAGCAATAACGGCGCTTCACTCTGAAAAGAAACTTCCGCTACTCTGGAATGTATACCTGCACGTCATCACACAGCCTCCCTCTCTCTCTCTCTCTCTCTCTCTCTCTCTCTCTCTCTCTCTCTCTCTCTCTCTCTCTCTCTCTCTCTGTCTCTCTCTCTCTCTCTCTCTCTCTCTGTCTCTCTCTCTCTGTCTTTCTCTCTTTTCCTCACCCTCACTCTCTCTCTTTCAAACACACACATGCCCTGTTACTATGTCAGGTTTATTTATACAGAGGAGGAATGGCTCAGATCAGAGAAGAGGGCACATGGTGTGTGTGTGTGTGTGTGTGTGTGTGTGTGTGTGTGTGTGTGTGTGTGTGTGTGTGTGTGTGTGTGTGTGCGTGCGTGCGTGTGTGTGTGTGTGTGTGTGTTTGTGTGTGTGTGTGTGTGTGTGTGTGTGTGTGTGTGTGTGTCGGCCTGCTCTGTGTAATCCATCTATGTGAATGGGAGCTGTTGCAGTAATTTAGATCGGTTTGTGTCTCCTGATAATGATACATAATTAGACTGTAGGTCAGTCGGTCAGGCTCCCGATCTCTCCCCTCCCCTCTCTCTCTCTCTCTCTCTCTCTCTCTCTCTCTCTCTCTCTCTCTCTCTCTCTCTCTCTCTGACACACACACACACACACACACACACACACACACACACACACACACACACACACACACACACACACATACACACACACACAGAATGCAACCCCCCATTCAACACTTAAACAAATATAAATCATATGCCTTCCTCACAGAGAATTCCTCCACACATTCCAACCCCCATTCTTTCTTCAGGTCTGTCTCCTATAATATGACCAGTACCAAAGATTTTATTATCTATAAGCGTCATTAAAACCCATGCCTGCACAGATTATTTAGAACCATTTAGGCTGCAGTGGGTGCTTTCAACTAGCCTTTAACTACTCTTTAATTAAATTTGAACTACTTCACTTATAGCTAACCCTTATAACCTTGTATAATTTACACTGTTTGGTATCCCCACATACAAATATCAGTTACAATATACAGAATGTGTATGCATTGTTCATTTAAAATGAATCCAATGCATCATTCAGGCGACCATGTTTCATTCAACATTCAGTGTTGTAAAACAGTACTACTAAAGCCTTAAGGAATGAGGAATATGGAATAATAGCAATTTAAATATTTTTTATTTTTAATAATCAACCTGGCATTTTGATTATATTTATATTATATTTTAATTTTGGCTACACACAAATGGGTATTTCCAGTCTTTTTTCTGAGATCTAACGATGACATTATTGGCTTTGATGCAAACCAAACACATGCAGTGATCAATATACAGACAACCATCTGCCTGGTGAACATAGCGGAGCTGAGGAGGACAGATAATTCTCTCAGGAGTTAGTGGAGACCAAAGCTGAG
>NW_027176008.1:0-18701 GCF_023055335.1 Clinocottus analis | reverse complement strand
TAACTATCATAGTGACACACCCTACTCCTCCACAGGATGATCTAGCTTTTAGTGTGCGTCTACCTTCTGTTTAATCTTAAAATAATGAAAATGTCAACCTCTAAGCTCCTTGTCCCGCACTACCTAAGTACCTGAAACATGTTGCAGGAAGTGCTATTTATGTAAGGATATACTCTGGAAGGATTTGATGCATTGATAAAACAAAACAACTAAAATGTATATAGCGTACAGATCTAACACTTGAGATAGTTAGGTGTGCAGGGACTTGGTTTTAGGGGTTGACTTGGGATTCAGAGCTAGCTACCAACCCTGTGTGACTCCTCCCCTTCACAGCGGCACATGTTCTGCGTAAACCACTGGTGTAATTAGCATGTAGTCCAGATGTTTTGTTCAAGGCTAGACCATAGGCGAGGAGCCTCCCCGTTGGAGTGCAGAGCTGGCTTATGTGCCAGTGCTCCATCGATGCCAACATCGTCAAACAATATCCTCACCTCATTTAATGGGATGAAATACGACACGACTTTGAATCATGTTAATAATTACAATACGAAGACATTTGAATAGTTATTCAATAGAACGTTAAATTAAATATTTCATACTTGAAACATTGCTCCATTTTGACTGATCGGTTCATTGCCTTCAATGTAGAACTAATATCCATTTGTACCTGTTAACAGAACACAGAGAGGACGGTGTCTATTGTTTCAGCTTGATCAATGGGTATTTCCTCAAGTAGCTCTGAATAATTCACATGGATTTACAACCTATATTTTATCTCTTTATCTTTATAAGGACTGGAATAGTGAATTGATTGATTATGTGCTCAATACCCATGACAAAGTGAATTGATTCAATACGAATCCCACAGGCAAGCAGAGGCCATAATCATAAATCCTTACACATACGTTTATAGATATATATATATATATATGTGTCTCCATCCGTGTATAACCTGGCTGCTGCCTTGTGTACTCCTTGAAATGTGTTGGTTTTCTGCTGCAATCATCAAAAGGCATGTGTATGCTAAACTAGTGTGAAATCCAACATCTGTGTTTGCAGGATGCACTTTAAGGCATCAGCCTGCCGGGTGGGCCCCGCAGTGGATTAATGTGTCAGGAGGAGGGAGGGGAGGGAGCGATAATTGCAGGACAGGTGGATTTAGCGAGTCTGGCAGACAATTATCAGCACTTTGTCATGGTCCTGCCACCAGCCCTGACATTACCTGTCTTTAATAGGCTTTAATTAGCCTGGGAAATTTCATTTACCCAAGACCAAGAGTGGAGAAACCAAAAGCAAAAAAAAAAAAAAAAAAAAAGGTGAAAATACAAAATCCGTCTGGAGTTTTAATGAGAAGTGGGAGCTACATTTTGAAAATGTCATACATTTCCCAATTGTACAGCGGGCTTAAGTTGACTTTTGTGTACAAGTGGGTAACATCCAGTCTTGTAGTAAAGGGTGAAATGTGCTTTGACTTAGCAAATGGTTTCAACAGTTCCTGTTGAAAACCATCAACACAGGACACTTCTAGGTGTTGATTGCGTATATCCAGGGTTCTTAGACTAGGGCATGTGCCACTGACAAATCACATGGCAATTATTTCTGTCAATGTTCCTTTATTTGCTGTATCTCATGTCTTTCCCCGTCAGCTGTAAATGATCCTGTCACATGCTACACATGAGAGGTGTACAATAAGGACATTACTAAATCAGAGTTGATCTATGTCGATGTTTTGGTTCCACTCCTTTGTGCAAATGCTGTGTATTAACGTGTAACTCTAAAACTAAACCTGTTTACTTACGGCTTCAGAGTAAACAATGTCAATTTATTCTAAGTTTTCCAGAGAAATATATCAATAAGTATACTGTTCCTTACTTTTGGTGTTTGTTAAGAAATATCATGTAGATATATGTCATATTAATTGCTTGTAGTTATAGATTGCTTTGATTTCCATTTTTGTAACCCTTGCAGATTGTGCCTAATTTTGATTTCCTGCTTGCTTAATCTCGTTTCAACAGTTTCCCCTGTAAAATAGGAGGACAAAAAAAAAGAAAAAGAGCATTACTGTGTGCATAGTGGAAGTACAAATGTTCATTTGGGAATATTTGATTTCATAGGGGGTTCATTTTGTTGAAATGAAATTGTAAAGATCAATTTAGGTTTTTATGGCATTAAACCTCATTTGAACTTGGCTCACAGCACGTTGTCACACTGAGTCAGCTGCAGTCTGTCGGCGCTCACGGTTGTCTCGTTTCATTTCTACAAGGACTTCTCAACAGGATAAACACACCATTCTAAGAGGTACATTTCAGTGTAGCTTTTTAATGGGCAATAAATCTGTGTCCACAGGCGTGGATGATACCAGAGGTACACCTCAGGGAGCACATCCATTTTGCTGTGGCCATCAGTGACAGGGGTCTTTTCATCACTTCCATTACTCTTATCTGATCAGGGTGAAAGGCACTCACTCCTTAGGCATCGAGTCACAGCAGCTTTTCCTGCTGCACACATCCAGATCCTAAAACTAAGGAATGTTAACGTATATTTCACAGGGTTTTAGTTTAATTAATAGACACGCAAATACAAAAATACGGTTAATGTTGACAATTCACCATAATAATTTAAAAAAAAATTAAGATATTCTCGTCAATTTACGAAGTGGAAAATCTGCAGTTACCTCTTAAAAAAATATCCATTGTATAAGTCTGTATGTATAAGTAGTGTTCAAACCAATAATACTGTGTCAAGTCACATACATATTTTAGTGCAGCAGGGTTACAATTTACTATTTAAAATTCAACAGTGGTAAATATCAGGTTTGGCTGCGTCTCTTGACTGACAGTCATCAGAGAGAGAAAATTAATTGGAATAGCAGAAATGCTTATTTCCTGTTTCAACAGACTGGAACACAGAAACAATACATGTTGCATTTGAAGATGTTAGTGAACTCTTTCTGCTAAAGCTCACTGTCCATGAATTATTTCTCCTGCTAAAGATCACATGTTCACAGGAACTTTGACAAGTGTCTGACTCTTTGCCGCGTTTGTCAAAAATGTATTCTGGGAAACAAAGGAAACATTGTACGTATGAGGACAAGTCTATGGAAAGACATTTGTTTGAAGTATCTTAAAGAGTTAATCACAAAATACCTCCTGGGATGCATCCAGATTACCCTGTGACTTGTTTATGATGGCAGCGGTTGTGTCCATTATATCAGGGCTGTCTGCTGCAGCGTCACATTTGGACTCATAACACACACACACACACACACACAAAGGCCATATTTATATGAATTTGTCTAAAGCCTGGCCCATTGTCATTGTCCACTGCCTTTTTTAACAATCTCATTTCCTATGATGCAAATGACACATTTTCAATTGTGGCGATGCCACTGCGGGCAGCTTGTCTTTCAAGTGGAACAGCTAGCGGAGGAAAGCGAGAGAGGAAGATAAAAGGTTGGAGAGGCGTCCTAAAGCATCGATGGTATCAGGTCTTTTTCTAGGATCTGTGCTGAGAGGGGCGGACGAGGATCAGCAAGCTGCTGATGAAGAAGTCTCCGTTCCAGCAGGAGGGAGCAGCCTCGCGTTCACTTTAATTAGAGCTTGTGCCGAGCATTCACACATAAAACAAGAGGGAAAAATGTCTTTCATGTGGCGTAAAAGGTTCGACATTAAACATGTTACTATGCAGCAGTTTAAGAACATTGTCTTTTGATTATCACAGTGTTGTTTTCTAATCTTCTAATTAAACGAAATCCAGTGGCGACGGAATGAAAAATGCCATCACCTCAGCTCGACACTCGCATCCATAAACATGACCATTAAAAAAGAAACGGTATGATTATAATCATCTTCTCTTCAACTGACATCTCTTGTCACATTGAATTAAACAAAAAAACCTGGGCTTCTTCAGACTGCTGGAAAATGGTTTAATGGGTTAATGCAGGCATTCTTGCAGACCACAACTTCATCATTTCTGCTTCCAAACAAAAGAAGTTTCAACATCTCAACATGACTCTGAATGACGAGTAATATCATGTAAAAACGATGCTACTCTTTTAATTTACAAAATCCTCTGAAGTGTCGGTCACACCACACTACATACGAGACGGACTGAATAAACATGACAAACCCCCCCATTCAAACACAGAATAACATTGCCAGTAGAAGTGATGCTCAGCATCCTACAAATGTCCAAGCATGTTAAGAGGATTTTTTTTTTGCACAGACTCAATTCATGTCATCCTGCACAAATGTCAGGTAATTGCAGAAAATAAATTGTTAAAAACAAAATTGGTACTTGGACACTTTCTTTTGACAATAACATGACCATGCATTAGTCTCTCCACTTTTAGTTACCACAGTATATTGAGAATATATAATATTTGCAAGTTGGCAATACTAAAGACAGAAATTCTCAATTTAATCTAGAACAGTTCACAGACGTATGATCTGGAATATGCCATTCAAATGGGAGACTGAGTAAATACTTCCAATGTTTTAATATAGTAGGGCCAAAGTATAGACATGTTTTCGTCTTACGTGAGTTATAAAGATTGACACTGGGTCTTCAAAATGGCAGATTACAATTTTCCCCCCACAAATATGCAATAGAACAGACTTTCTTGTACACTGGTCTTCTGAAGATGGTTCAACTGTCATTTACATAGAAATGGTGCCATCAATATGGGGCATACACATATTTTAAAAAGTGTAAAGAACTGACCTTGCACTGAAAGTGTTCATGCTTTTTAATGTCTAGTCACAAAACGGGCTAAACATTACAAATATATAATATTTCCCATTTAGTTAAACCTTTGTTACGTTCCTATAGAACTCCATATCAAAATGACTATTCATGGGAACTAGTGCAACCTGGAGGAGGCCTGGTCTTTGTGACAAGGCAGGCACAGAGTAAAATAGACAAAGTACTCTGGAGCAGCTCCGGAGCAATGGCAGATATATTAAGGCCATTTATAAAATTACAGGAAAAAAAACAGTAGCAGACAGCTTGACTTGCTACCCGGGCTGAACAGCATCCAGTTGGGGCAGCAAAGCAAGCAAGCGACACCAATTTTACCATTTTCTTTTCCCAATCCATTGATGTCCACGTGCCAGCCTCCCCAAATCCCTGGCCAGAAAGCTCCACTCTTCTTTATTCAAGTGTGTTCAGTTTTGGTGGAATTAAAGAGTGGTATCCTCACTAGTCCTTCCTTTGTAAACCCATGCTTCACACCTCCAGTAAAGTCCTGGGGCACACAGTCAGGCAGTCAGGACTGTTTTAGACGCTTCCTGGGAAGACCAAAGGGTGGGCACTGTGCTGAAGCCAGGGCACGAAAGGCCTCGGCTACCAAGTGAGGATGGGATTGGATCATTGACTTCCAGCCTGCAGTCTCCATTATGTCTGTAGCATGACTGTAAGCACAGGCAAAAGGAAGTTAACACGAAGACAATGTGAAAATGTGCACATTAAAAATCAATAAACTTAAATGAGATCGTAATGACACAGCAAATAAGGGGCACTTGATTTGTGAGTTTCATGGTAAACTTAAGAAGGGCCATTAGTGCTTTCTGTGCATATGTTTAAATGAATGTAGAATTAGGACGTCTTCACATGTTGAATGCAACAAAGTTCAACATTTCAAGGTGTCCTCTAAAAACACACTATCATCTGAACAAATAAATAAATCCTATAGCGACCACCTTCCTTTTTAAAAAAAAAATAAAAAATTCTACAAATATTCCATTTCCAGGTATGAGTCTATTAATAACTTGGATACAAAGATATGGAGCTTCAAACTGAAAAGGCAAATAGCACTCTGTCTGCCTGGGCTAAAACAATGAATTCCAATGCATCTGGTTGGGGGAACCGATAAGAGGGTGTTATTAATCTTGTGTCACATATATCAGCTAATTACATACTTGCTATTCCAGTTCTTTCCATCTTTACAGCCCAGCTGTCTCAGGACACTGCACCTATGGCAAGGAGATAAAAAGGTAAGCATTCAGGGCTGGTAAACAGAAATGGCAGCAGGAATTTATCACTGGAGGTTGTTTTTTTTTGCGAAACTTGCCTGTTGATAAAATCTATGGCTTGTGCTTTGAGCTGCTCGGCACTGTGCAAGTCTGCTAGGATGAGGGTGTCGGCCACATTCTCCACTGAAAGGCTGTTGCACAAGGCCTCTTCACACATGACCTTTAAACGCTCCAGAGCATACTGGGATTGGAGAGAAGGGGGAGGGATGGAGCGGCAGACAAAAAGCTTTAGTTACACCCTCGATGCAAAGTGGATCCCCATGATTTGAGGTTCTGTCTCAATTATTCTGAACACAAAATAAAAAAGCTACAGATGCAATCAGTTCAATTATCAAATCAATGTTTCAACTCTACTTGGAAAGAGAGAGAGAGAGAGAGAGAGAGAAGAGAGAGAAGAGAGAGAGAGAGAGAGAGAGAGGAGAGAGAGAGAGAGAGAGAGAGAGAGAGAGAGAGAGAGAGAGAGAGAGAGAGAGAGAGAGAGAGACAGAGAGAGAGAGAGAGAGAGAGAAGAGAAGAAGAAAGAAGAAAAGAAAGAGCAAAAGACCAAGAGATGTCCAACCAGAAGGTTTCATTAATATGAACTGCAATCTTAAAAAAACAGGAATGGCCCAATTTCACCACATGGTCTTTGTGATGCATCATTTAAACAATGATTGGGATGATTTTGCAAAGGGAAGTGAGGGAACTTGCCTGTTGATTATGTTGATAGGCTCAATATTCTGGTTCACAATTCACGAAACCACAATACATCAAATTCAAATGAAGCACTTCTTTTGATAATAAAAATAGGGGAACTCATCTGTGAACTGATGAGACAACATTATAGAGTCTAGGAAGGATTTGGGGGATCATAGGGTGCTTCATGTTAAAGTCCCGAGAAATATTGCTTTGCATAAGCTGTAATGATTAGAAATGCAAAATGTGGCTAGAAAATATGTACATCTACTGGCAACATAAAAATCCCAACGGGCACCAAACAGCAAATCAAATGAAGTCGTGGTCTCATATGTGACGTCGTACCGTGTCATCTTCTGTTGCAACGTTATAACAAAACACTGCATTGAGTGAAGAGTTTTCTCTCGTCATGAAGTATGTTTCCATACTGCCAAGAATGACATCGCTTTCAGTAACATGTTTGTTACCAATGGACGAGGAAATTTCCATTATTGATGCAGGCCGACAGAAAACACGTCACTTATTACGTCCTCAATCACTTCTGTTAACTTGAATCAGCACTTACCTGACAGTCTCCACAGATGTTGAATTATAAGCCTCACAAACATACAGTGTTGAAGAGCGACTGTGCTGTATTGGATTCTACATTTTTCAAACCCTGTACCAGCATGCTCTAAACTGGCTGCGGAGGGGGGGCTGAAGCACACTATATTTGTTTTATAGGTTATCAATACTGAAATTATGTCAGATAAGATGGAGCCTAACTGCGGTGTAATTATACAACTCCACATCACCCTTTTAGCCTCATTGACTTGCATACAATGCAGGCCTCTCAAGTTATTGGAGGATCCAAACGTACCAATGAGAACATGAGGAACATTTGCTACATGGCCACATTACATCTAATTGTCAGCATCACTGTTGTGTTTTAGTTACCAGGAAGTGAAAGGAAGTGGAAGGCAGATGTTTGTAAAAATATTCGCAAAAGTTTGAATTACTACTTACTTTATCTGCAGCTGCCAGCAAATTGTCTGCCATCTTCTCCAGGTTCGGGGCTTTTCCTGTATAAATGAAGCCCATCATTTCCTTAAAGACATCTGGGTCTACATCACTGATATCCACCCGGTTCTGCAAAAGAAGACAAGAGGTTTCTACACGACTCATTTCAACTGAAGAATATTTCATAAAATAAGAAATAATTACTCTGTATAGTGTGTCACGGTAGTTCTAATTTGAGAAGCAGTTACAAGCAGTTGTAACAAGTTATTCTTACCTTTTTACTCTCCTCCATTTCATGTTCAAACATGGCATTAAAGACTGGTGACCTCGCTGTCAAAGAAATAAAAAAAACACGTATAAATATAGCACACAGTCTACATCATATGAAGCATGTCAGTACACCAAAGCAAGAGTTTTGAACTCTGACAGTCTTAACATCTTGCTAAATCCACATAGCTCCACTTTGTCAGCGTTTTTCCCTGACCAGTGCAGCTGTCACCATGTCCAATGGAGACAAACTGGAGAGGAGAGTCAGCATCTCCTCTTGGATTCTACAGTCATCTGGGTCAAGAAGGGCCACGCAGAGGTAGTGGGGATTAGAGCCCACTGCCACTGCAGACTTGGGCAAATACAAATCAAGTCAGGGATACAGGCCAACCGTAGCCTTTTGAGGTACTTTCAGCTCTCCACAAGAGGCTATTAAGAAGGTGTGTGGGCTTGTCTTGCCAGGGCCATTGTGAGGGCTTCTCTCCTGGTTGCTACTTGCTAAAGTGTTGAGTGGCTGGGGACGGTCTTACCTGCAAGAATGGATTTGTGGGCTTTGAACTCCTGCCCTCCCACGTAGAGACTGCAGTCTGTGAAGCGTGAACACTCCCACAGGTTCCCCAGGTCATCAGACAGCTGACACTCCGGTACCTTCAGCATGTTCATGTTGGACTGGCCCGAAATGTTAACCGAGTCCTGAACAACGCTCACCTGAACACAAGAAACATCACTGAGAGGACAACATGCTGAAGCAGTCTCAACAAAGCTAAACATCCGGACAAATCCAGCAGCAAATGTGTTTTACTGCATTGGAGAACAGCCTAATTTATATTTAATTGGCTCCATTTTGAGCACATTTTCAAGATTGAGGATCCTACAATGGCAGGGACTCTGAACACTTGAAACCAAAATTAATTAACTTTGTTGAAACACCTAATTGCTGAGGAAAGGCGTTTTGTCTTTAATTTATAAGCAATTTGTTTATCAAAGTGGCAATTTCCCTGATATTGTTGAATTTCTGCAAGTGTTGCCTGGCACAGTGTCTGGTCCTGGCAGTATTTGGCCAAATGCATTTACATCAAAATCCATTGACACTTCATTTAACTTGTCCATTGAAAGAACATTTTAGGAGACATTTATTCTTCTTGACAATTTGAATTCAATTATTTTTGAAAAACAAGCACGGTGGAGGAGGCATTTCACTTTCTCGGAGCGTAATGTCATTTGAAGCAAATGCCAACAGTATGTTTATAGATAAATGGCTCAACGGCTTACGCTCAGGGGTGAACTGGTCATAACAATGACTAAATTAAGAGACTTTAGCCTTAATTCCAATAAGGTCACCCAAGGGGTATAATATTTCAATCAAACAGTGGTGTGATTTGGATGCTTTCATCATAGAAACAATGCAGCTATTCAGTAATTTCAACATCAATCACAACATCATTCACAACAGATCCTCTGTAACATGGCACTAGTATGCAATGACGGAAAATCAGGAAAACCTGAAATTTAATTCCGAATTGAGAAGTGGCTGTGTTCTGAGGACAGATTATAATTGTGGATCAGGGGAATGTGTGCCAGCCCAATCGATACCCTTTCAGAAGAATTCACCCAGACAGTAAAATATATCTTCTCCCATCAAATAAAAGTGTTGCTGAATAAGCCATTATGTACCATCATTGAGAGTAGAAATGGGGAAAGTGTGGTGATATCGTTCGCTATTTTGGTCAAATAACAACATATGTAGACAAAAAGACTACATCCTTTATTAATTGAAGAATAAAAAGAAAGTCAAAGTAGAATTACCTCACAGAACAGGGTGAGCTTGTCATCTGGTAAGAGTCCATTGGCTTCATCAAGGAGGAAATCTCTCCGTATGAATTTTTTGAAGCCCCAATCTTTGCCTTGGACAAATCTATATGCTCTTTGGCTTTCTGTTACAAGAAAAAAATAGAATAATGCTGTCTTGATAATTTATTTCTTTTGCTTGAACATCTTATAAATTAACAAAAGTGTTGGAATAGAAGGAATAGTAAATGTTCGGCATAAGAGATGTAGTGAGGTTCTGATTGCTTTTACTCACCCATCGCTTTTGTTTCTTCTCTTTTAGCGTTCAACAAAGAAAACTTGAACTTTGCTCTGACTTCACTTTTTGGACAACTAACAAGAAGTAAATACAATGACAGATAATCTTTGCTTTCATCATCAAGTCCCTTTGGATTGACTCGCAGACACCTGGCAAGAAAAAAAAGAGAACACTGCACATCAGCAACAGTACAAACTAGAAGCAAGACAGGCATAACTGCCTTTATCACTTTTGTGAGAACAGAAATACTTTGATGAGCCTTCAGGGGTGATTCTCTCTTGCTTTGGGAGACTAATTATCACGTGTGTGCAGAGTTCCCACAGCACAATAAAACATGCAGACTTTTCAATAACATTTGTACTAATAAAAGGAGATGAAACTGGAGATAAAATGGGACTGATAGATTAATGCAAAAAGCTCAAGACATTTGTAAGCATGAATGTACTAACCATTTCATCTTGTCATTAGGGCCAGAGGAGAAGGTTGAGCTCTTCAACACCTCCCCCATTTCTTCTCTGCAAAAACTAAAGTTGTTTATGGTCCACATGTATGAAAACTTCACAACTTTGACCTAGGAAGAAAAGAATATGCAGAAACTTTAGGCTTATTATCTGTTTTTGAAATACAGTCAACAATTTAGAGGGGGCTGTGCACTCTAAATTACAGTATTTTGAATTAAATAGGTACAGTACCAGGATTGTTGACATTAGACACATCTCAGTAGCATCTTCACACAATATTAATGAGGGCGGAATGCCATTTGGCTGCTTTTGTTTGAGGCTCTTAGTATTGTTCATGTTGGAACTGAGCCATTGCTAAAGTTATTATTAACACATGGTCAATAACACCTGGTGAAGTCAAACAGGTCTAATTGCCTGCTGCAAAAAAATGCTCATAAAACACAAATGAGGGAAAAATAAAAAGCTAGTAATGAAATATTAGTAGCGTGATATGATTTGAAACTATTTAATACGACATGTAAAACATGACTAACTTTTACCTTTTTGTATAGAACATGATTCGATGAGTTTAGTTATGCCCATACCTGTGTGTAACACCAGCTCTCTGCCACAGGTCCACTTGACATCTCCCCAGGAGGAGGAGGGGTGGGAACCCGTGACATCACTGGCTTCGGAGTACCACTCACGTTTGTCCTTTAAGCACTAATCATTCATAGAAAACAAAATGTTACATTTATTCTGCAGAAATTAGTAGCATAAAGTACACATAGGTAATTCATTCCCCATATAAATTACTGTCAGAATAACCCTGACAGAACAATGTATTAATCATTTATAACCTTCACATGATTTGAATCTATTGGCATTCTTATACTTTTAAATGTGATGAAAAAAAGAGTCTGCATCCTCACTATATGCTGAACTATTGTACTTTGGTGAAACCTGAGACCAATGTTTGACTATGGGATAGGAAGAAACATGGAAATGTAATGTAAATTCCTTCAACAGTATTGCAAATGTGTCCATTTGACATAGTAAATGAGATGCTCTGTGATGATGTAAAAAACAGTGCTTACTTAAATGTTAAATAAAACAACAAGACGGCTTCCTTCATGTCACAGTGCCAGACTAGGTGGCCATATAAACGCACATTATCCTAAGACTCTGTAGCAAAGCTATTCTCAACCAAATCAATCAATCGGAAGACAACGATGACATATTGCATACAAGTATGTATTTGGGCAATCAGGGTCGTCAGAAAAGCCCTGACAAGAAACTAACGTCCAACAGCCGCAGCCAACTTTCATGTCCTCGACAACAAACTGTGCGTTAAAAGGCAAGTCTTAAAACAATAGTCAGGTGCCCATAAAGATTGACAGATTTGTTGCTTGCTATATTCAGAAAAAAATGACAAAAGTAAAAAAAATTTAAAAAGAGAATTTTGTACTAAGACGATTTTAACTTAGGCTCATAGCCAATGGTTCTAACGATGCTAACAGTGCAAACTAGAGCTCACTAGTGAACTGTGTTTACCTGAGGGCGAGCCTCAAGGTGGGCGCTACACTTCCAACAAAGTTATCAGCCGTAACCTCCATGAGCACAGTGCAGAACAGCATCTGCGAGCCAACTGGTGTGGCATTCTCACATGCACAAACGTGCAGTAAAAGTACGCTTGGCTGGCCTGACTATGTCAACAAAGCAAGAAAAAGCTTGGATAACAACACACAGATTTTCTACCGATTGATTTTGTTAATGAGCAGAGGAAGAAAGATCCACAGGGTTTACGGTCTTGGCAGTTTAACTGGAAACATACTGTCAAAAAACAACACCTAATGTCACAACACTGACATGTTGAAGTGACTTTGGTAGTTACTAGATGGTGATATTCAGCAACCTCTAAATAGGCTGAGTAGTCAGTTACAGGCTGGGCTATGGCTAATAAGCCTGCAGTTAATTAAGGAAATAAAACGTCTATTTCGTCATAGCAGCCATTTTAACTTAAACAGCCCTAACTCCTAAGCCAGCAAAATGCCAAAGCAAAATCACAACATCTGCTATGTTCAGAAACACGTGCTGAAATATCAGAATCACATTTGCAAGTATTTAATGTTCACTTATCCCTTAACACTAGAATACACCACCCCTTCAGTGAGGACTTTTCAATTCACTTTTTTCACAAAGTTTAGTTTGTATCAAAGCCTATAAACCCATCATAAGCCATCTCAGAGTCAGATATTTCAATCTACACTTAAAAAGGTATAAACTTGGTAAAGAATTGTTTTGACAACTGGAAAATTAAGACAATGGCAAAAACCTACCAATTTCATACAATTGTATCTTTACTTTTGATAAATACATTATATGTTACATACTGCACACAGACCCAAATGACTTGCATGTTGCAAGAATCACAAAAAAATGTGTCTCTATGGCAAGAGGATATGAAGGCAGAGAAGTTATGAAACTACTGCTCTTCCACCATCTCTCTTCCCCAGAGTTCACTGTCTTTCTGTGCGAGTTTCCCACCATGTTATTTACAATATACATTACAGAATCCCTGGTTCTCAGAGTGACAATCAACTATCATGCAATTACTGTTTGGTTTTGCCTGTTTTACTTGTCCACTTTATAGCTTGTTAAACATCTCAAGAAAAACATCTTAATATTTTGCCTGAGGCTATACATGTTTAACATTTTGAAATGTGCAATTATAAACTTGTAAGCAGTGATTATATTAAGGACATGTAGTGTATTTGATTATAAATCACATGACATACCG
Source organism: Clinocottus analis (assembly GCF_023055335.1). Lineage (NCBI taxonomy): Eukaryota > Metazoa > Chordata > Actinopteri > Perciformes > Cottidae > Clinocottus > Clinocottus analis. Next base: position 5,402 of record NW_027176008.1, on the reverse strand, counting down.
TTGATGGAATGAACAAACCTTGATTATTGCAAGTGCATATAAATATGTGCTTGCAATAACAAGTTTAACAACTTTTTTGCAGCAAACTGCAGGAACTCATCACCTTCATAACTATCACAGCTAAATCATGCAACACCGGCAAGGAAATGAAACCTAATCACCTCTCGAATGGTTGAAATGTACAGAGATGCAGTTTTTCTAAGTTATCACAGGATCCTTCATGGCCCCATCTTCATGTTCCACTCTGGGGAAAATGAAAAAACAACAACATATATTAGACATAGAGAAGGTACTGGTTCAACCTTTCCAATAGCAATTCAAGTTATCAACCAACGTCACTGGAGCATCTGGCAATAAAGCAACAGTTCTCACAATAAACAAGACATGTCATAGCTATCTTGGGACATATATTATCGAAGTGACAACAAAGTGACATCTCTAGATAATTTGAGCTTTTAAAAAAGTCAATGCCACGTTATTGTAAAAATGAGGGCAGCAGTTAACGTACAAACAGTTGATCGATAACTAGCATGGGTAGTGTACACTTTAGAGATGGTACATGGTGTATGCTTTGGTCCAGGACGTAATAGATGATTGTCGGCCTGTCTGTTAAATTAGCCAACTCAAGAATCACCTGCAACTTTGTTTGGCTAACAGACTAGTTAGCTAGAGCCCTGCAACCTCGCCTTTAACACAACAGACATGACGTTTTCCGAGGAAGCATCTGGCTAGTTTGCATTAACTTAGTTAAAGTTAAAACGATCGTATCTTAAATTAACGTCTCGGCTTACTTTAGCCTGTGCGCTAATTGAGACGTGAGCGGATGTGACTAGAAAAAACAGCGATATCAGTGGAAAGCAACAGCTCAATGTTAGCGTAAACATCAGCTACATTGACAACACATTTCCAAACAATCGTTATTATTATTATTATCGCTGAACGCTATCACTTCACTAGTCCTATACAACGTTAGCTATCTTAGCTAACGTTGCCCAAGAAGAGTGGCGTTCATGTGAACAGGAAAACAATTAGATTCTGCCAATCTGCCAGTTATCTGTGCAATACGTATTTAGCTAACCCAAGCTAACATGAACATCCCCACTAGCTAGATTAATGTTAACTTCACTATAACGTTGCACCGCAAATGCAGCTAGCACCGATTAGCTATCTTAGCACAAAACATGTCACCATGAAATCTGTCCGCATATTACCAAGCTGACTTACTTTAGTTACGTTATTCATTGTTGCGACACGAACTAGCTGAGGACCCCTCAAGTTAAATTGGCAATGTGCTGTTTAGACCCCGCATCACCCGGTGTAAAACAAAGGGCCTCTCCTGATCCCTGTGACAGGATGCTAACTAACCGAGCTAACTCTCAGACCCTCACGTTTGGTACAATCTGCTGGTGGGAAAACAACAGCGGCTAACTAGCAGCTAGCCAAAGCTAATCTCTGCACTGACTGCTCACAAAAAGTTTAAAAAGACATAGTGACGGCGTACCTTTCAATTTCATACTTCCATATATATCGAATAACACATATAGCTTTGTGTCACAGTCGCTCCTTTCACCCTCCGTTACTTTAAACTATTTTTCACTCAGTCTCTCCACAAGGTTTCTTTGTCTAATTTATATCTGTGCTAGCTTACATCTGTCTAGCTGCCTGGTAGCTTAACAGGCTAGAAAATATATGTATTGCGCATGCGCGAAATCTGGATAACGTCCTGCTTCATCTCATGTTATCATTGATGCCTGATCCAATAAAATCAACAATTTTAATAATAATAATAATAATAATAACATAATAATAATAAAAATAAAAAATCAACGTAATACATTAGTTCAAAATATAATTGGACAACTGTAGGCTTTATTCCACATATTATTATGGATGTTGTATAGCAGGGGTGTCAAACACACGGCCTGCGGGCCGAATCCGTTCAGTCCGGCCACCAGGGTGTTCAATCCAAATACAGCTGTTTTGTTTTTAGACTTAAATTAGCAAAGCTGGGATTCAAACCTCTGATCCTCTGCATATAAGACAGACATGCAAAGCATTGATCTACAGTTGCAATTGATGTGAGCACTGACATTATTGTGTTAGAAGTCGTTAAACATGGATCACATCATGAAAGTGGCGCCACAAACGTGTCACAAAGCGAGGGAATCTGCAGAGGAGAGCCCAGGCCGATAAACAGAGGGCTGATGTCTGAATGTTTGGTCTTTTTGTTTCTAGTTAACTGTTGAAAGACCTTAAAATAGAGTTTATCATCTAAAAACCTTCAACAATGATTTAAACATAGAGAAACATTGTCGTTAATTATGCGTTATTATGCTGTGATTTTTCTGGTCCGGCCCACTTGAGATCAAAATGGGCAGCATGTGGCCCCTTCACTAAAACGAGTTTGACACCACTGTTCTATATTATATATTCTGTAAATAAATTATGATGATGAGATTGAGGTTAGAAAAAATGTTAGTATGTTAGTTTTCGAGGCTCAAAATTAAGATGTTTTATAAAGTGGTTTTTGCTTATAATTATATTTGGGAAATATGGATTGCTTTGAGGGTTACGAATCCAGATTATGTTGCTTATTGGGAAAGGTTGAGATAGACATGGTCCCAGTCTGAATGAATTTAGTAATTCACATGTCACATGGGGGTCCTCGCATGAGGATAAGTTGGTGTCTGCCTATTATATGTGTATAATAGTCCATCTTCGTAAGCTAGAGACACAGATAAAAGATAAATACAGAAAGGAGACTTATTATAGTGTAGCTTTTACGATAGATGAAACCCCACACTGCCTCTCATTCTCAGCCTTCCTTCATACTGTCTCTCCTGCTTCTGATGTTTCTCGTCTCGAAAACACAAAGCAGCTTGGGGTAAGCCACTCTCTGAAACAATAGTCTATAATGGCTCCCTGTAGACCTGTGATAACTAATTCCCTTTCAGATGGATGGACACTGTTCTGCAAAATGAACGATAAATGGGTCCTCTGCACCAATTATTGTGCAAGTACAGTACAGTCTGTGAATATGTGTGTTCTTTAGCAACGACAAACACCAAAACACCTGTGTAAGTCAGTTTGGGTTTCGTCAAATACACTGTAAACACCGCAGCAAAATGTCACATTTCGATACTGAAGCACACATCAAATGTCTTTGATATCCTAGTGATGCCACTCTGACCCATCTTGAAGTAGAAGGGATGGATGATAAGATCACAGTTAAAGAGATACAGGTAAGCTTATCAGGAATTCAAATCGATTTAATTTAAGGCCAAGGAAACAGGCTGTGCTGAATATGCTTACAGACAACATCATCCAACAATTCAAAGATAGGTAGTCTCCGGAATAATCATTTCATTTAATTTATCTGCTATTATATAAAAAGTGTTGGTATTAGTAAGCGTCGCGCACAGCATGAGGCCCGTAATACTAAGCTTTTTTGTTTAGTTTCATATCATTATGATTGGCACAATTGTATTCTTGTTGCATGTTTGGCTTCGACATGAATAGCACTGAATGCCTGTTTTGTGTCTTTGTTCTATTTCATATGTTCTTTAAGAATAGCCCTGAGCATGAATCTTCAACTTACAATACTGTTCTAATTAGAAGCCCCTCAAAGTACTACTGATATTATTCCTGACAAGTCTTCAGTGCATTCAGTGATGAAGACTGACACAGACAGAACTGGTGAACAGGAAGAAAAAGGCTGCAGTGACAAGGCGAGCCCCAATGACCTTATCAGAACACAGTAAAACAGATGTTGAGAGAAAAATTGAGTCTGACGTTAATCACACCTTTTTTTTCCAGTGTCTTGGAAATAAAGTCATAAGACTGAACAAAGGAGATGGTAGAAAAGCTCCAACTATTCCAATTTCATCTAATTTGATTAAATCTAAGCAATAAGATATATGGTAATACCCAAATATTGAGTAGATGGATATGGAAACATACCTTTTAGTTGAAATCCTGAAGAAGGTTCATTATTCACTTAAGCTTCCAATGAAAATCCCATACAATTGAAAAATGCATATTTTTCTTTTAAGCAGTTAATGAATATTTTGTGATGAGTTTTTGTTGTATATCGTTACTTGTCGTATCTACTTCCATATCAAAGACTGCTTTCCTCCACTTCTGTCTGGAAAGTATCTTTTTAACATGTCAAAACACAACTGGAAGGAATTGCATTGTGGTCTATTTTCTATTCTCAGTAGAGAAATGTATCCCTCTATGATTGATCAACTGTTGACTTTTAAAGATAACAACGAATCGTAATATTGTGTGTGTTTCATCTGTGAAATAAGAAAAAATAATGACAACATCAAACATCAAACTAACCCTTGAAAAACAGTGTAAACTGCAAGTCGCGTTGACATGTAGTAGTGAGAAGCTTCATTTGAATATGGCCCTGAAACATGGGTAATCTGATCCCAACTACATGAGATGCCAATAGTTCTGTAGGCGGTCATTAACATTGTCTCCTGTATCACCTTGAATCCCCTTGCCAAACTAATCACACTGGTGTGCGGAGAATGTATGAGATATTTCATGAAAAATATGCAAAGTGGAAATCAGTCTTTCCTTTCAAAGAGAGGATCACTTTGTTTCATCTCAGTGACATCCAGTGTGTCCTTTATCACACTTTCGTGGGCATCAGAATTTTGTGTTGTCTGAAATGTATGTGTGACATATTAACCTTTATCATTTGGTGTCCTAAAGAGCCTGGCGTTGCTGCGAGGTTTAGCATGGTAATTTAAGAGATGCCAGTTCAGTCATGATTGCAGCTCTTTAGAGCCCAACACTTATTGTCGTGGTGTTTATGCACTAGCTGTGACTTCCAGTCAGTGTTGTCTGACTTATGTTGTCTTGTTTATTGCTTTTTCATTACTCAGTTTTCCTTTTTACGTATTGCTTGTGCTACAGGAAAAAAAAAGAAATTGTCAAACAGCACATTGCCTCAGGTAAGCCCAGACTTTACAATCATCTTCATGAAATTGGGGTCTTTTCGATGCACAACAAAGTGAAGTAGCACTTCTATGTCTTGCAGTGCTGTTGACTTTACACATGGGCTGCCAGTCAAGAGCGGAAGTGCTCATAGTCCATGGAGATATTCCTGAATAACTTCACACATAATGAGCTTGATCCTGTGTAATCCTCCCTACCCCACTACACACACACACACACACACACACACACACACACACACACACACACACACACACGTGAACGGGGCTCTTTTGATGATAGTAACAATGTCACACTGATACAATGGTTATACATCAAGCTTTGTGAAGTATGTTGATAATCCAGCCCTTAGAACCTAAAATGTAAAGTTTCTATATAACTGGAGTCCGACAGAAGGTCACTTCTATCCAGTAAATATAATAAATAAATGA
>NW_027176007.1:15000-18715 GCF_023055335.1 Clinocottus analis | reverse complement strand
CGTTTTAGCTGCTAGCTTTGTAGTTAGTCGCTGTTATTAGAGCCATTTAAGCAGTTTTGGGCTTTTTTGTGGGCTATTGTTTGTGTTACGCCAAAATGTGTTTAGCTTAAAGAAAAAACAAATCACCTTTAGCCTCGCACAGCACCAACCAGGTGGGGAAACATACATACCCCTCTGTCTTTGTGCTAAGCTCGGCTAACAATGTCCTATGGCAAAGGCATGACCTGCCCTCCTCAGCTTCTGATTGGCTAACCCTGACCGATCTCACTGCTGGTGCCTAAACCCAACCAATCCAGCTGACCCAGGCAGCGAGTTCCAGCCAATCAGAGGACGAGGAGGGCGAGCCGGTTTGAACTTCCTGAGATCACTTATTACTGCGTGGTTGTGTCACGGCTGCATTTCTGTGGGTTGGTTTGGCTTTGAGGCCGGTTCCTTCCAGTGTTTCAGGTGCTTCAGGTGTTTCAGGTGTTTCAGGTGTGCTGTGCGAACTCTGCTTTTAGTTCGACGTCTACACTTTGAGTCTGGCTGCTGTTCTCATGGTGGGTTGTTCTCGGTGTGTCTGGTTGTATCCGTCACGCTTCTGCACAACATTATTCTTTGAATATGTTTTTGTTTCGGCGGGATGAGTTTGTCAATGAAGCTTGCACATTTTGTAATTGACCTGAGAAATAAAAAGTATTTTTCCTTGTCTCTAGTGTCCCCTGTAGTTTAGATACACATTTATATAGTTATATTACATTATATTGGTACTTTAGGTTATTAATACTGTTTTTATTATTACAGTGCGCATCATGAGCCGGTCACAGCTCTATAATTATGTTTTACTCTCATGAAGACATCTGATCTCTCAGCAGAGGAAGAGGAGGATGGTGAAGATGAGGATAGAGATATTTTAGATATTAGAGATATTTTAAGTGTCACTGCAACAACACACCTCTTCATACTATCATCATATTTCTGACTCTGTATCTTCATGAAGCCTTTATAAACTCTAGCTTGTATCATCATGACGTCATCAGGAGGAACATGTTGAATACAATCAGCTGCTAATAATTATTATCGTTTCACTTTGTTTTTCTCAGATGACGTCATGTTTTCTCTCCACTTTCTTTGTGGGTGGCTTTCCACTCCCCCCCCCCCCCCCCCCCTCCCTCTCCACCCCCCCATTCCGCCTTCTCCGGTGGGGACTAAAATACCCGGAGGTGTCACCGTGACATGGAGCCCCGGGCCCTGCGGTGGCGGGTCCAGCGTGTGTGTGTGTGTGTGTGTGTGTGTGTGTGTGTGTGTGTGTGTGTGTGTGTGTGTGTGTGTGTGTGTGTGTGTGTGTGTGTGTGTGTGTGTGTGTGTGTGTGTGTGTGTGTGTGTGTGTGTGTGTGTGTGTGTGTGTGTGTGTGTGTGTGTGTGTGTGTGTGTGTGTGTGTGTGTGTGTGTGTGTGTGTGTGTGTGTGTGTGTGTGTGTCTGGCATGGCCCCGCCCCCCGCCCCGCCGCCACCAATGAGCCGCGGCCCTCCATCTCTGTCGGATTAGCCGCTGTACTTGTTTATGGCCATGGAGCGCGCATTCCTGGGACTCCGGCAGAGTGACGCCGAGCTTTTTAAACCGCGGATCCGCTTCCCCTAGAGCCGCAGTCCCGACCTCTGCAGGCCGCCGTCTGCGCGTCTCGACCTGGACTCAGAAGCGAGTCCGCCCGCAGGGAGAGCGCCTTGACTCCTTCTGGTTCCTCCGTCACGTGTTTTGTTCCAGGAGGACTCGCGGAGTCCGGATCTTCCCGTACCAGGAGCGCACGCTTCCACTCACTTTGGTGAAGTGGGTCCCTCCCAGCAGGCTGCCCCCCCCTCCCTTTCCCTCACGCCCCCCCGTGCTCCTCTTGTTCCTTTCCTTCCTCGCTCCCTCCGTGACGTACCGGCAGCATGATGAGCAGCAGCGGCTTCTTGGAGCCGCAGCTGCCGCCGCACTTCTACCAGAGCGGTGCGGAGCTCTGCGAGGAGGAGGAGGAGGAGGAGGAGATGCCGGCCACCGAGAAGGACCTGGCCGAGGACGCCCCGTGGAAGAAGATCCAGCAGAACACCTTCACCAGGTGGTGCAACGAGCACCTGAAGGTCCTGAACAAGCGGATCCACGACCTGCAGAAGGATCTGAGCGACGGGCTGAAGCTCATCGGGCTGCTGGAGGTGCTGAGCCAGAAGAAGATGTTCAGAAAGTACCACTCCAGACCCAACTTCCGGCAGATGAAGCTGGAGAACGTGTCAGTGGCTCTGGAGTTCCTGGAGCGGGAACACATCCGACTGGTTTCCATCGGTGAGTTGAGTGAAGAGTTGTTGAGGGAGGCAGCGCGCGCACACCTGCCCGTCTGGGCACCTTTACGCACGTTTTACGCACGTTTTACGCAAAATAAACTGCTCGTGACCGCTACAAACTATAAACATCTTTTTAGACTCCACCTTGAATAAAGAAATCAGCTCTTTGGTAGCTTTAGGTCTGAAATGTCTCTTACTGATAACACTTTGTAGTTTGACTCCATTTAAGAAGTTGTTCTTTCCTGATTCTTGCTGTTGTTAGTTTGTTGTCATGCTGAAGGAACTTGTTGTGAGTCTTTCTGGATAAAAGCCTCAGCGAAATGAAATGTAATGAAAAGCTGCGTCACACACGGTGAGGTCAGGCTACATTAATAATAATAATCATAATAATTATTATGATTATTATTGAGGGCCTCATGTGAAGGGTCTCATATAGAGGGTCTCATATAGAGGGTCTCATGTGAAGGGTCTCATGTGGATGGTCTCATATGGAGGGTTTCATATGGAGGGTCTCATGTAAAGGGTCTCATATAGAGGGTCTCATATAGAGGGCGTCATATGGAGGGTCTCATGTGGATGGTCTCATATAGAGGGTCTTATGTGGAGGGTCTCATGTGGAGGGTTTCATGTGGAGGGTCTCATGTGGAGGGTCTCATGTGGAGGGTTTCATGTGGAGGGTCTCATGTGGAGGGTCTCATGTGGAGGGTCTCATGTGGAGGGTCTCATGTGGAGGGTCTCATATAGAGGGTCTCATGTGGATGGTCTCATGTGGATGGTCTCATGTGGAGGGTCTCATGTGGAGGGTCTCATGTGGAGGGTCTCATGTGGAGTGTCTCATATAGAGGGTCTCATATAGAGGGTCTCATGTGGATGGTCTCATGTGGAGGGTCTCATATAGAGGGTCTCATGTGGAGGGTCTCATATAGAGGGTCTCATGTGGAGGGTCTCATGTGGAGGGTCTCATGTGGAGGGTATCATGTGGAGTGTCTCATATAGAGGGTCTCATGTGGAGGGTCTCATATAGAGGGTCTCATGTGGAGGGCCTCATGTGGAGGGCCTCATGTGGAGGGTCTCATGTGGAGGGTCTCATGTGGAGGGCCTCATGTGGAGGGTCTCATGTGAAGGGTATCATGTGAAGGGTCTCATATAGAGGGTCTCATGTGGAGGGCCTCATGTGGAGGGTCTCATGTGGAGGGTCTCATGTGGAGGGTCTCATGTGGAGGGTCTCATATAGAGGGTCTCATGTGGAGGGTCTCATGTGGAGGGTCTCATGTGAAGGGTCTCATATAGAGGGTCTCATGTGGAGGGTCTCATATAGAGGGTCTCATGTGGAGGGTCTCATTTGGAGGGTCTCATATAGAGGGTCTCATATAGAGGGCCTCATGTGGAGGGTCTCATGTGGAGGGCCTCATGTGGAG
>NW_027176007.1:0-10000 GCF_023055335.1 Clinocottus analis | reverse complement strand
ATCCCAGCCAGCCGGTGGAGAACGCCAGAGAGGCCATGCAGCAGGCCGACGACTGGCTCGGAGTCCCTCAGGTAACTGCCCCTTTACCTGGATCAGGCCACGCCCGCAGATATTCCGCCTGCAGGAAATATGACGAATATTACAGGTTTTTGTTTAAACTACCAAAATCTCATTTTAACATTCAATATGTTAGATTTAAATCTACGTGCAGGCCATTATTTGTATTCTCCTCCATTCTGCAGATATCTTTATCGTTTTAGTCTGTAAAGAGCGGAGAGGCTCTGATGGCTGCTGGAGCAAATCAAACTAACTGAACAACGAAGTCTACTAACTTAACTAACTAACTTACTGAACTAATTAACTAACTAGCTGACGGGAATATGTATCTGCATAAAAATCCTTTATGTATTTATTATCCTATGTTAGTTTGATAAACTTTTACACATAAACGTTCAGACCACCACATGAATAATCATGAGCGGACAGATGATGAAGCCTTTTGGTTTCAACAATAACCGAGGCGGCGTTCCTCAAGGCTCCGCCCTTGGTCCTCTTCTGTTCCACAGATAATAAACACGCGTCAATATCTGGCCACAATAATGCAGATTTACATAATAGAACTCATTTAAAATCCTGCAAAGAAGACAATAAAACCATAATTGTTTTTGGAGCAAAGAAGAACGATGAGAAGTCTCCTTCAATCACTGAATCGATCAATTTGATCAAATTCCTTCAATTGATTCTAATCTTCTCATTTCACTTTCATTCACACGTCTTTTTTAATACTTTCTGATTAGCTTGTTGTTGAAAGCTTTCAGAAAATATAATTTTAAACTAAAATGCAGGACTTTTAGTGTGAATGATGCTTTTACTTCAGCGGGGCTTTAGAACCTCTTCCTGTTCCTGCAGTAAAGAAGCCACTGAGACGTGAACCCATAACGCGCCGCCTCGTTGCTCTGCAGGTGATCGCTCCAGAAGAGATCGTGGATCCCAACGTGGACGAGCACTCCGTGATGACCTACCTGTCCCAGTTCCCCAAGTCCAAGCTGAAGCCCGGGGCCCCCCTTAGGGCCAAGACCCTGCACCCCAAGAGGGCCAAAGCCTACGGACCCGGTGAGGAACCGGCACGGACCCAAAGTCTTCTTTGTACTGAGAGATGTTCTAGTTCTTAAAGAAGAACTTCTCTTTTACTTCTGGATCAAACAACTAGTCAAATATTATGTCCGTTGATTCAGATTCAAAGTATTTGTGACCATGATTTTGATGATTGATCATTTTCAATTTGAGAAATTTAAAGAGATAATCACTAGAAACTGAACTTATACAGAACATTCAAACCATTTTGATACCTACAAACAGTATTTGCAGGAGTCTTTCATTCCCTGGCTTTCTACTGTGGACATGGTCTTCTTCAGTTTTGTTCCTCTGATGCGTCTCAGGTCTCGAGCCGCGAGGGAACGTGGTCCTGAAACCTGCAGAGTTCCTGGTGGAGACGGTGGAGGCCGGACTGGGAGAGGTCCTGGTCTACGTGGAGGACCCAGAGGGGCATACGGAGGAGGTGGGCCTCTCTTTGCACCTCCATGGGACTCTTTTGCACCTCCATGGGACTCTTTTGCACCTCCATGGGACTCTTTTGCACCTCCATGGGACTCTTTTGCACCTCCATGGGACTCTTTTGCACCTCCATGGGACTCTTTTGCACCTTCCTCTGATGTTTAGTCAAACCCTCAGCTGATGGTTTCTGTGTTTCTGTGTCCTTCAGGCCCGAGTGATCCCCAACAACGACCAGAACCGGAGCTACTCGGTGGTCTACCTGCCCAAAGTGGAGGGACTCCACAAAGTAGGAACCCTGTGGTGCTCATGTGATGCGGTTCAGTCCAGTTGGTCTTTAGTTCCTGCTTTAGTTCCTGCTTTAGTTCCTGCTTTAGTTCCTGGTTCAGTTCCTGCTTTAGTTCCTGCTTTAGTTCCTGCTTTAGTTCCTGCTTTAGTTCCTGCTTTAGTTCCTGGTTCAGTTCCTGCTTTAGTTCCTGCTTTAGTTCCTGCTTTAGTTCCTGCTTTAGTTCCTGCTTCAGTTCCTGCTTTAGTTCCTGCTTCAGTTCCTGCTTTAGTTCCTGCTTCAGTTCCTGCTTTAGTTCCTGCTTTAGTTCCTGCTTTAGTTCCTGCTTCAGTTCCTGCTTCAGTTCCTGCTTTAGTTCCTGCTTTAGTTCCTGCTTTAGTTCCTGCTTTAGTTCCTGCTTCAGTTCCTGCTTCAGTTCATGCTTTAGTTCCTGGTTCAGTTCCTGCTTTAGTTCCTGCTTTAGTTCCTGCTTTAGTTCCTGCTTCAGTTCCTGCTTCAGTTCCAGCTTTAGTTCCTGCTTTAGTTCCTGCTTTAGTTCCAGCTTCAGTTCCAGCTTCAGTTCCTGCTTTAGTTCCTGCTTTAGTTCCTGCTTTAGTTCCAGCTTCAGTTCCTGCTTCAGTTCATGCTTCAGTTCATGCTTCAGTTCCTGCTTTAGTTCCTGCTTTAGTTCCTGCTTTAGTTCCTGCTTCAGTTCATGCTTCAGTTCATGCTTTAGTTCCTGCTTCAGTTCCTGCTTTAGTTCCTGGTTCAGTTCCTGCTTTAGTTCCTGCTTTAGTTCCTGCTTTAGTTCCTGCTTTAGTTCCTGCTTTAGTTCCTGGTTCAGTTCCTGCTTTAGTTCCTGCTTTAGTTCCTGCTTTAGTTCCTGCTTTAGTTCCTGCTTCAGTTCCTGCTTTAGTTCCTGCTTTAGTTCCTGCTTCAGTTCCTGCTTTAGTTCCTGCTTCAGTTCCTGCTTTAGTTCCTGCTTTAGTTCCTGCTTTAGTTCCTGCTTCAGTTCCTGCTTCAGTTCATGCTTCAGTTCATGCTTTAGTTCCTGCTTCAGTTCCTGCTTTAGTTCCTGCTTCAGTTCCTGCTTCAGTTCCTGCTTCAGTTCCTGCTTCAGTTCCTGCTTTAGTTCCTGCTTCAGTTCCTGCTTCAGTTCCTGCTTTAGTTCCTGCTTTAGTTCCTGCTTTAGTTCCTGCTTCAGTTCCTGCTTCAGTTCCTGCTTTAGTTCCTGCTTCAGTTCCTGCTTCAGTTCCTGCTTTAGTTCCTGCTTTAGTTCCTGCTTTAGTTCCTGCTTTAGTTCCTGCTTTAGTTCATGCTTTAGTTCCTGCTTTAGTTCCTGGTTCAGTTCATGCTTTAGTTCCTGCTTTAGTTCCTGCTTTAGTTCCTGCTTTAGTTCATGCTTTAGTTCATGCTTTAGTTCATGCTTTAGTTCCTGGTTTAGTTCCTGCTTTAGTTCCTGCTTTAGTTCCTGCTTTAGTTCCTGCTTCAGTTCCTGCTTTAGTTCCTGGTTTAGTTCCTGCTTTAGTTCCTGCTTTAGTTCCTGCTTTAGTTCCTGCTTTAGTTCCTGGTTTAGTTCCTACTTTAGTTCATGCTTTAGTTCCTGCTTTAGTTCCTGGTTCAGTTCCTGCTTTAGTTCATGCTTTAGTTCCTGCTTTAGTTCCTGCTTTAGTTCATGCTTTAGTTCCTGCTTTAGTTCCTGCTTTAGTTCCTGGTTCAGTTCATGCTTTAGTTCATGCTTTAGTTCCTGCTTTAGTTCCTGCTTTAGTTCATGTTTTAGTTCATGCTTTAGTTCCTGCTTTAGTTCCTGGTTTAGTTCCTGCTTTAGTTCCTGCTTTAGTTCCTGCTTTAGTTCCTGCTTCAGTTCCTGCTTTAGTTCCTGGTTTAGTTCCTGCTTTAGTTCCTGGTTTAGTTCCTGCTTTAGTTCCTGCTTCAGTTCCTGCTTTAGTTCCTGGTTTAGTTCCTGGTTTAGTTCCTGGTTTAGTTCCTGGTTTAGTTCCTGCTTCAGTTCCTGCTTTAGTTCCTGCTTTAGTTCCTGCTTTAGTTCCTGCTTTAGTTCCTGCTTTAGTTCCTGGTTTAGTTCCTGGTTTAGTTCATGCTTTAGTTCATGCTTTAGTTCCTGCTTTAGTTCCTGCTTTAGTTCCTGCTTTAGTTCCTACTTTCGTCAGAAAAGATCACAACATTCTCTTTGGGTTCATCATCACAGTTTGTTTGCGCTCTTGGTTCCTTCTTGTTCTGGTTTAAGGAACCAGGAGTCTGGAAGGTGTCGCGGTTCTTCTTCTGCAGACTAAAACCTGATTGATTGAATCCGTCTCAATCGGAGCCAACAGATTCCTGGTGACTTTATCCCCCAGTCATGAAGCCGCTCCTCCCCAGGTGAAGGTGCTGTTTGCTGGTCAGGACATCGACAGAAGTCCCTTCATGGTGAACGTTTCGAAGGCGATGGGCGACCCGACCCGGGTTCAGGCCCGCGGGCCGGGACTGCAGCAGGCGGGCAACGTGGCAAACAAACCCACCTACTTTGACATTTACACGGCAGGTAATCTCACATGCTGTACGGCACAGTTATCGCCGATAACGCGTTATGTCATAAAATATGTTTCTCTTTGAGATAATATAAGACAACATAATGTAAGATTAGATAATCTCATATGAGATTACACTTTTACTTTTTTTTACCGAGACTCTCATCGGCAGTCTGGCAGAAGCCACTTCGTCCTGCGGCGTGTGAACGTCTCGCTGTGCGTCTGTGCGTCTGTCCGTCCTCCAGGGGCCGGCGCCGGAGACGTGGGCGTCGTCATCGTGGACGCCGACTCTCGGAGGGACACAGTGGAGATTGTGTTGGAGAACAAAGGCGACAGTATCTTCCGCTGCACATATGTGCCCGTCCTGGAGGGACCGCACACCGTGCACGTGACCTTTGCCGGACAGCAGATTCCCAGAAGTCCTTTCACCGTGCACATCTCAGAGGGTAGCGTGTTACACTCTGACCTTCCTCTGACCTTTGTGTTACACTCTGACCTTCCTCTGACCTTCATGTTACACTCTGACCTTCCTCTGACCTTCATGTTACACTCTGACCTTCCTCTGACCTCCGTGTTACACTCTGACCTTCCTCTGACCTTCGTGTTACACTCTGACCTTCCTCTGACCTTCATGTTACACTCTGACCTTCCTCTGACCTTCATGTTACACTCTGACCTTCCTCTGACCTTTGTGTTACACTCTGACCTTCCTCTGACCTTCATGTTACACTCTGACCTTCCTCTGACCTCCGTGTTACACTCTGACCTTCCTCTGACCTTCGTGTTACACTCTGACCTTCCTCTGACCTTCATGTTACACTCTGACCTTCCTTTAACCTTCGTGTTACACTCTGACCTTCCTCTGACCTCCGTGTTACACTCTGACCTTCCTCTGACCTCCGTGTTACACTCTGACCTTCCTCTGACCTTCATGTTACACTCTGACCTTCCTTTAACCTTCGTGTTACACTCTGACCTTCCTCTGACCTCCGTGTTACACTCTGACCTTCCTCTGACCTTCGTGTTACACTCTGACCTTCCTCTGACCTTCATGTTACACTCTGACCTTCCTCTGACCTCCGTGTTACACTCTGACCTTCCTCTGACCTTCATGTTACACTCTGACCTTCCTCTGACCTTCATGTTACACTCTGACCTTCCTCTGACCTTCGTGTTACACTCTGACCTCCCTCTGCATTTAAATAGGATCATTAGGCGACGTTAACCAGAAAGTAAAGTGCATGTGTTTCTAATCAGAGCGTCACATTGAAATCTGACGTCCAGACGGATTGAGGGACTAACACCAGAGTCTGCAGGTTAGTCGGAGGCCAGGTCTGATTGGACAGTTGCTACTTGCTGGGTTTTATTGGCTGAAGCTGGTCTACTGGTCTGATGGTCTACTGGTCTACTGGTCAGATGTTCTGATGATCTACTGGTCTACTGGTCTACTGGTCTGATGGTCTACTGGTCTACTGTTCTGATGGTCTACTGGTCTGATGGTCTACTGGTCTACTGGTCTACTGTTCTGATGGTCTACTGGTCTGATGGTCTGATGGTCTGATGGTCTACTGGTCTACTGTTCTGATGGTCTACTGGTCTACTGGTCTACTGTTCTGATGGTCTACTGGTCTACTGTTCTGATGGTCTACTGGTCTACTGTTCTGATGGTCTACTGGCCGACTGTTCTGATGGTCTACTGGTCTACTGGTCTGATGGTCTGATGGTCTACTGGTCTGATGGTCTACAGGTCTGATGGTACGAGTGGGAAGGGGGGCGACTGTAGTCTGCCTGCACTCTCCTCTGGTTTCCTTACAACTGAAAACCCTCCCTGACCTCCTGAACGGGGTCTGCTTACTGCCGAGCAGCTCTTCTTCTTCTTCTTCTTCTTCTTCTTCTTCTTCTTCTTCTTCTTCTTCTTCTTCTCCTTCTTCTTCTTCTCCTTCTTCTTTTGTTTAGAAAATGGTTTCAAGATCTTTCTGGAGACTTCCTACTGAAGGGTTAGGGTTGGCATTGTGTTTATTCTGGTGCATATATAACTATGATTTTAATAAGTCCTCTCTTTGACCTTGGGAGTCGGTCAAGGTTAAACTCTACTGGTGTGTTTTCATGTGTTCATCTTGTGTTTAGTATTAACATTGAAGACACTGTGCATTCCATTGTAACCCCTCTGACCGCGTCTCCTTCTGATTGGTCCTCAGCATGTAACCCCTCTGACCGCGTCTCCTTCTGATTGGTCCTCAGCATGTAACCCCTCTGACCGCGTCTCCTTCTGATTGGTCCTCAGCATGTAACCCCTCTGACCGCGTCTCCTTCTGATTGGTCCTCAGCATGTAACCCCTCTGACCGCGTCTCCTTCTGATTGGTCCTCAGCATGTAACCCCTCTGACCGCGTCTCCTTCTGATTGGTCCTCAGCATGTAACCCCTCTGACCGCGTCTCCTTCTGATTGGTCCTCAGCATGTAACCCCTCTGACCGCGTCTCCTTCTGATTGGTCCTCAGCATGTAACCCCTCTGACCGCGTCTCCTTCTGATTGGTCCTCAGCATGTAACCCCTCTGACCGCGTCTCCTTCTGATTGGTCCTCAGCATGTAACCCCTCTGACCGCGTCTCCTTCTGATTGGTCCTCAGCATGTAACCCCAACGCCTGCCGGGCGTCGGGCCGCGGTCTGCAGCTGAAGGGTCTGAGGGTGAAGGAAGTGGCGGAGTTCAAAGTTCACACGAAAGGAGCCGGCAGCGGAGAACTCAAAGTCACCGTGAAGGGACCAAGTGAGACCCGGGACCTATACTTTGAAATGCACCTGCACTGTTCCCCATGAGACCTTTACTTTGAAAAGCTCCCCTGTCCCCCATCAGGCCTGTATTTTGAAAAGCTGACGGCTCTGTTCTGCTTCAGAGGGCCTGGACGAGCCGGTGAAGCTGCTGGAGGTGGACAACGGGACGTTTGAGTGTAACTATTACCCCGTGATGACGGGGAAACACCTGGTGACTGTCACCTGGGGAGGACACGGCATCCCACGCAGGTGAGCCAGAACCTCCATCACAACTATGAGGAACCCAGTATGGAACCATGAGGGACTCCAGAGGCTTAGATGTGATGGATATAGATGAAAAACATGTAACATATAAAACGTGCAATATATTACATATTCCATTACTTCCTTTGAATGCAGCATAATGACACATGTTTTATATTTCATATTTCGTTCTGGATCACAGTTTCTGTGTGTGCTTTCAGTCCGTTCGAGGTGCAGGTGAGTGAGGAGGCGGGGCCTCAGAAGGTGAGGGCCTGGGGTCCGGGTCTGGAGACGGGGATGGTGGGGAAGAGTGCCGACTTTGTGGTGGAGGCCATCGGCACGGAGGTGGGAACTCTGGGTACGTCACGGGACGCCAGGGACCAATCAGACACACTCACTGAATGATTGACAGGTGGCTGGGGGAGGGGCTTCAAATGGGTTGCTGCTGGTCCAGAGAAACAACTACAACTGAATTAATATATATTAACAAAACAAATATATAAATATGTATGTATGTATGTATGTATGTATGTATGTATGTATGTATGTATGTATGTATGTTTGTATATAAAGTGTCTAATTCCACGTGCATCACCGGCTCTCTCAGGTTTCTCCATCGAGGGTCCGTCTCAGGCGAAGATCGAGTGCGATGATAAAGGCGACGGGTCATGTGACGTGCGCTACTGGCCGACGGAGCCGGGCGACTACGCCGTGCACGTGATCTGTGACGACGAGGACATCAAGGACAGCCCCTTCATGGCTCACGTCCTGCCCGCCGCCAGCGACGTCTTCCCAGAACACGTGAGCGCCGCCGGTCCTCGCACTGCTTTCCCTGCCGGGCTGCCGGTGCTGACCTGTCCCGGTCCTCAGGTCAAGTGCTCCGGTCCGGGTCTGCAGCCGCTGGGTTGCATCGTCAACAAGCCCGCCGACTTCACCATCGACACCCGGGCGGCCGGCCGAGGGGACCTGAAGCTCTACGCCCAGGTGAGGGTCTTAGAGGTGGTCTCCTCTCTCGTGGCGGCCGGTGAGTGGAGCTCAGTGAGCGTTTGTGCTTCCAGGACGCCGAGGGCTTCCCCATCGACGTCCAGGTCACCGAGAGCGGCGACAGCACCTTCCTCTGCGTCTACGTCCCCACCAAGGCCATCAAGCACACCATCATCATCACCTGGGGCCAAGTCAGCGCTCCCAACAGCCCCTTCAGGGTAAAGCACCGACACACCGACACCCTGGTCGGGGGTTCGATCCCCTGCAAGCCCAAAGTACCACAGTGTGCGAGAGATGACCGTTAATAACTAATCTGTCAAGACAAATTCATCATGAAACTTTTCATGTTTTATTGTATTTGCATGGAAATATACACATTTGGTTTATTAAGTACAGACAGTAGTTCTACAGAGTTCTAGTGGACCGAGGATAGAACCTTCAGGAACTCCAAACACTCACTCCAAACATCCAAAAACAGTGAGAGAAAAACATCCTGATGATAGTTTCCTCTCATGTGTTTATGACTTGAATAAAGTTTTTGCCAAGATAATCTCTGCAAATAGAATTGTGTAATACTCATATCGGCCACAAGGGGCTGAAGTGCACCACTTGCTCGTGTTCATGAACTCTAAACACATGCTACATACATAAAACATACAGAACAGATAAAACTCACCTGGAAGGGAGCATGAGATAGTGGTGCACTGGCGCCCCTTGTGGCCAACACAAGTATTACAACAACAGTCTTAACCGAGGCTTCAGGGTGCGATGAGCGGAAGAGGACGGAGACCAATGCACCCTGCGGGCGAGGTTACGAATACGGCTGATATTCATATTAATAATCGTGGCCGTCGCTGTGACCAGGTGCTGATAGGAGAAGGCAGCCATCCAGAGAACGTGAAGGTGTACGGGCCCGGAGTCGAGCAGGCGGGCCTGAAGGCCAACGAGCCCACCTACTTCACGGTGGACTGCAGTGAGGCCGGACAGGGTGGGCCGCGGTCCTGGTCCAGCATGAGACCAGCTTCCTGTCTTTGACCCTCTTATTACATTACGTTACATTACATTATATTACATTACATGATGTCCCGTCAGGTGACGTCAGCATTGGGATCAAGTGCGCTCCGGGTGTGGTCGGTCCGGCGGAGGCCGACATCGACTTCGACATCATCAAGAACGACAATGACACGTTCACGGTGAAGTACACGCCGCCGGGCGCCGGCCAGTACACCATCATGGTGCTGTTTGCCGACCAGGTGAGAGACAGGCCACGCCTCGGAAACACTTAAATATTCATATTCATATCATTATATGAACACTAGACGGCAACCAAACCTCCCTCGCCTTTTCATGTGTTGACAGGAAATACCCATCAGCCCCTTCAGAATAAATGTGGATCCTTCACATGATGCAACTAAAGTCAGAGCAGAAGGACCCGGACTCAACAAGACAGGTGACACGCCTCCAGGTGTGAGGCGGGTCGACGCTTAAGAGGGCATCCTTTTCAACCTCTTTCTCTCTCTCTGCCCCCCCCCCCCACACCCCGCCTCTCCCCTCCTGTAGGAGTTGAAGTGGGGAAGCCGACCCACTTCACCATTTACACAAAGGGAGCCGGCAAAGCCGAACCGGAGGTCCGCTTCACCGGAGCAGCGAGAGGCGAAGCG
>NW_027176006.1:7500-18760 GCF_023055335.1 Clinocottus analis | reverse complement strand
CATTTGACTGAACTGCTGGAAATCCTTGTTGTTTAAATGTAGAATTTGAAAAGTTAAATGGAAAACTGCATCATCTTAATAATCCAAGAGATTAATTACAATGAGGGAGAGAGATGTAACTGAAGTAACGGTAGTATGAGTAGAAGAAGTGGTTGAAATAACAGGAGTAAGACTAGAAGTAGTCATAGTAGTATTCATAGTAATAGCAGTAGTCATATTAATAGCTGCAGTAGTCAGTAGTTGTAGTATTAGCAGTAGTAGCAGTAGTGGTATTTGTATGATTAGCAGTCGTACTAATAGTCAAAATATTTGCAGCAGTAGTCAGAGTAATTAGTAAGAGCATTAAATATTTAATTAAAAAAATCCTTATTTGAGCTTTACGTTAAGATACAGTTATTTCATGGGGCTTTTATTTTGAAAGGGAAGACAGGAAGACAGACAGACAGACAAACGGACAGACTTAGAGAGAGACAGAAGTCAATTGCGTTGTGTGTGCGTGTATAAGTGTCTGTGTGTCTGTTAAACTGCCCTAATGAAAACACCTGTGGGTTGCTAGATCAAAGGTTGCCATAGTGATGACTTCAAAGGGACTGACTTAGACAGAGCTTATGATAGACCTTAATGCTGGGGAACTCCTATTAAACTATTTTTAAAAAATGATACTTTAAAATCCCCTATTGCTTCGATATCGCATATAAAGCGTTAGGAAGACTTGATTAACAGATACTGTGACTGGTGAGTCTGTACGATAAAACATGTGTCTGTACGGGCGATTTACAAATCAGGTACAAGCTTCAGGGGAGACCTGGCTTTGGAGGGAGATTTAACATGGCGGCGGATGGCAGAGCGAGGTGGACTTGCTCTCACATTCAGTCCGATTTCAAGACGTCTGAATCTGTTGGATTCCTATCGACCGCAGTTTATGACAGAAGACAAGATTTCCAATGTTTTGAGCTATAAATTATGCCCAAAGAGTATACGGTACAGAGGTAACGGCAAATTTAAAATATTTTATTCTACAAGATCTGACGTCTCTGTGCACTCTAAGTTTGACATCACGCACTCTGAGCTGCGCAATATACACCAATGTTAAATACAGAAAAGGTGGGGAAATAACATCAAATCAACAGGCTGACGGTTATGACAGTTTAAAAGATATCAATAAGAAAATTTGAAGATGTTCTTCATTGGAAACCATTCATTTTTATTTTGATAAAAAGCTGAATAATTTTAATATTTGAAGAAATATGAAAAAATGTAAAAGCGTAGAATAATAGCTGAAGGTTTTGTCAACATGTGTTTAATTTTAAATATTGTCTCAAGCTCAACGTATGAAGAAACTGTAAACGTTTGAAGTTGAAGATGATTTGAAGATTTCCCCATTGGGTCCCATTATAAAAAAAAATCATAAAAAGCTTAATAATTTGGAAATTTGAAAAGTAAGAAATATGAAAAGGCATAGCTATCGTGTCCTTACGTAGCTGAATATTTGAATAATTGAACTTTTTTTTGTAGCTGAAAATATGAAGGAGTTTCAGAGGTCCAAAATACGGATGGAAGAAATAGAATAATAACTAGAAAGAGCATTTCCTGCAGAAAATGCGTTGGAATGCAAAAAGCTGAAGCTTATAGCTGAAATATTTGAAGTAAATAGCTGAATGTAGCTGAACAAAGTGGAATATAGCTTAAGTTAGCTAAATACAGCTAAATATATTTGAAAATGAAAGAATAGCTGAATATATGTGAAAATACCTGAATATATTAATATAGCTGAAAATAGCGGAATAGATGAATATATAAATAAATAGCAAATCATTATTGAAAATATAGAAAAGGCAAAATACCTGCTGAAAAATGTTACAGTTCAAAGTCATTTAATTGAACTGTTGAAAATCTTTGTCGTTTAAATGTATAATTGGAAAAGTTGAAAGGAAAACTGCATCATCTAAATCAGGGGTGTCAAACATACGACTCGGCCAGTGTCCAGTCCAACAGAAGAAAAAAAAAGTATTTTTAAATTAAAGTCTGCCATAGGTGGGGTTTGAACCACTGACCCTTTACTTCTAAGACAGAGTTGCTAACCACTGATCCACAGGCACAGTAGGTGGGATACCTGATATTATTGAGCGTCTACAGAACCATCTGTTAAACCTCAGACCGTGAACTTCAGTGACGCTGTTAATCCTGACGTCTATAACCAAAGTGACCTGCACACACGCGCGCACACACACATACACACACGAACGTGCACGCGACCATAACACGTTAACGCGGCCGTTCACGCGCGCGCACGGCCGTTGAGGTGCGGGCGCACCCGTTGGCGAGCGTTTACACCCGCGGCTGTTGTAGACACTTGCAGCATTCCAACTAATAATAATAATAATAATAATAATAATAATAATAATAATAATAATAAAAAGTTTAATAAAGATTTGAAGAACAATAGTTGGAATAATAAAAAGTTTAATAAAGATTTGAA
Organism: Clinocottus analis; assembly: GCF_023055335.1. NCBI lineage: Eukaryota > Metazoa > Chordata > Actinopteri > Perciformes > Cottidae > Clinocottus > Clinocottus analis. Next base: position 16,281 of record NW_027176006.1, on the reverse strand, counting down.
GAACAGAGCACGTATTGTTCTGTAGTTTCTGTCCTCAACGAGCACTGCGCGAGCGAGACGCCTCACAAAGCGGTCAGACTACCTGCAGGCTCACGCTGCAAGCTCAGCGGACCCGGATTGAACATTAGTCTTGCATGCGCAAAGCCGTCGCTGATACCTGTCTTTCACATCTCCACCTCGTTCAACCAGACGTCAGTGCACTTGTTCAAGACAACACAGACTGGACTTTTCTCACTGAGGAAAAAAACTGAACTGAAAACATGAAAAGCACTTATTGCTTTTGTATAAAGTGAATTAATTGCTGGTCTTTAACATCTTTAAGGTGAGCAACAGACTGAACATGGACAAAAGAAGAAGTGGTTTGTCCCTCACAGGCACAGTACCTGTTCAGAAAAAAAGATTTTTTTTTAATAAACTATTTATGTATGTATGTTAACTTGCTGTTGCTCCAGAGTGCAGTTATACTGTCCTGATAATATTGTTTTAAAATTGAAACTGCAATACACTAGTTTTTACTTAATTATTGAATTTGGTGTATAATGCGATTAATCGCAGAAAAATCATGCGATTAATCAGTTAATTTTTTCCAACTTTGCCCAGCCCTAATATATACATATATATATACACACATATACATACATACATACATATTTACTTTGAAGACGAATAATTTTGGTCCTCCCTTGCGCTTCTGCAGCCTCGCCGGACTATTTGCCGACTTAAGCCCGACGTGAAAGCACGTATTGTTCTGTAGTTTCTGTCCTCAACGAGCACTGCGCGAGCATGTCGCCTCACAAAGCGGTCAGACTACCTACAGGCTCGCGCTGCAAACTCAGCGGACCCGGATTGAACATGAATCGCGCATGCAAAAATCCGCTGTTGATACCTGTCAGCTGTCCTTCACATCTCCACCTCATTCAACCAGACGTCAGTGCACTTGTTCAAGACAACACAGACTGGCCTTTTTTCAATGAGTAAGAAAAACTGAACAGAAGACATGAAACGCATTTATTGCTTTTGTATAAAGTTAATTCATTGCTGGTCTTAAACATACATCTTCAAGGTAAGCAACAGACTGAACATGGACAAAAGAAGAAGTGGTTTGTCCCTCACAGGCACCCTTACTACTGAACAGTACCTGTTCAGAAAAAAAAGATTTTTTTTTTTAATAAACTATTTATGTATGTATGTTAACTTGCTGTTGCTCCAGAGTGCAGTTATACTGTCCTGATAATATTGTTTTAAAATTGAAGCTGCAATACACTACTTTTTACTTAATTATTTAATTTGGTGTATAATGCGATTAATCACAGAAAAATCATGCGATTAATCAGTTAATTTTTTCCAACTTTGCCCAGCCCTAATATATACATATACATATATATATATATATATATATATATATATATATATATATATATATATATATATATATATACACACATATACATACATACATATATACATACATACATACATACATATTTACTTTGAAGACGAATAATTTTGGTCCGCCCTTGCGCTTCCGCAGCCTCGCCGGACTATTTGCCGACTTAAGCCCGACGTGAAAGCACATATTGTTCTGTAGTTTCTGTCCTCAACAAGCACTGCGCGAGCATGTCGCCCCACAAAGCGGTCAGACTACCTACAGGCTCGCGCTGCAAACTCAGCGGACCCAGATTGAACATGAATCGCGCATGCGAAAATCCGCCGTTGATACCTGTCAGCTGTCCTTCACATCTCCACCTCATTCAACCAGACGTCAGTGCACTTGTTCAAGACAACACAGACTGGACTTTTTTCAATGAGTAAGAAAAACTGAACAGAAGACACGAAAAGCATTTATTGCTTTTGTATAAAGTTAATTCATTGCTGGTCTTAAACATACATCTTTAAGGTAAGCAACAGACTGAACATGGACAAAAGAAGGAGTGGTTTGTCCCTCACAGGCACCCTTACTACTGAACAGTGCCTGTTCAGAAAAAAAAGAAAAAAAAATATAAGCTATATATGTATGTATGTTAACTTGCTGTTGCTCCAGAGTGCTGTTATATTGTTCTGGTAACATTACTTTAAAATAAAAGCATGCAATACACTATTTTTTACTTCGTTGTTGAATTTGGTGTAATGGGAAAATATAGTATTGCAATGTTAAAATGATTTAAATGTTACTCAGAGATGGTCTGAACAAATTGGGTTGGGGGAAGTGAATCAAAGGAGGGACTCAGTACTGGTTGTAATAGACTGGGACATTGACGCCAACAAGCCCTGTAGAGGAGCGCTGACAACCTTGTGCAGGGGCACAAGGACATTGTTTCCAGACAAGTGAATCAAAGGACTGATTTCCTATGTATGCATATGAGAGGGGAAGTGAATCAAAGGACTGTTTCCTATGTATGCATATGACGGGGCATCGTAAACAATTCGTGATCTGATGGGGTGTTGATTTCCCAGGGTAAAGGAGATTGGAACTTTTTTGATCTCAAGGACCAGGAGACAAAAGGTCTAAGATGGGCTGGTACTCAGTGTTCTCTTTGTTTCACGTGGTTTGAAGGTGTGAACCTCATCATGTATTAAAGAGGCCTGTGACTGGTGGTTCATTGAATTCTGTGTCGCAGACAGCTTTGGGTGGCTATGGCATACCTTTCCTTCTTGCAAGAAAAAACGGACGAAAGACAGTTTTGATTCAGAGATTCCATTACTCCTTAGTAGATTAACTGAGAAAATCTTCCATTACAGTGGCACATCATGCGATTAATCGCAGAAAAATCATGCGATTATCGCGGCCTGTGACGTCATCCACTCAGTGACAAGCAGGCTGTTGACTCAACACCCCAATGCCCTACTCCTTCTCTCCGGGGACTTTAATCATGCCCCTCCGTCCTCCACAATAAAACACTCAATCTCCTCTATGCCAACACCAAGGAGGCATACACATTATCACCTCCCCCCCTTCCTTCCTGGGCCGATCTGAACACAACCTGGTGCACCTCCTGACTGTGTACACCACTCTTGCACAGAAGCAGCCAGCTGTGACCCGCACAGTTAGACGATGGACCGATGGAGGCTCTGAAGGACTGTTCTGAGACAACTGTGTGGGAAGTATTCAGTGATGGCCACGGGGAAGACATTGAAGGCCTCACAAAGTGCATCACAGACTATATCAACTTCTGTGTTGAGAAAACCGTACCCACCAGGACTGTACGGTGTTTCTCAAATGGCAAACCCTGGATCTCTCCAGAGATAAAGATCCTCCTCAAGGAGAAGATGATTTTCTTCAGATCCGGCAACACGGAGGAGCTGAGGATGAAGATCAGGGAGGGCAAAGATGCCTACAGGACGAGGATGGAGGACCAGCTACAGCAGAACAACACCATCGGGGTCTGGAAGGGCCTCAAGGCGATTTCTGGGTTTAAAGGGCCCAACCAACAGCCTAATGGGGACCAAAAGTGGGTGAATGATCTGAACTCTTTTTTTAACAGATTTGACCAGCCATCCACCCCTCCCCCCACCCAGCTGCTGCAACCCCCATCATCACCATCTGCAACCCCCTCCCCCTCCGCAGCACTCTGCTCCCCTTCACACCTCTCATACTCGGCACTCTACAACAGTGATTCCCAAAGTGTGGGCCGCAGCCCACTGGTGGGCCGCGAAGGTACTGCAGGTGGGCCGCGAGAGGCCATTTACAATAAATAAATAAAACGTTTTTAATTTTGAAAAAAAAATGGGGGGCTTTTACTTTGAAGGCGATGTATTAAGGTTCTCGCGTGTACTTCCGCAGCCTCACTGGACGATTTGCTGACGTGAAAGCACGTATTGTCATGTAGTTTCTGTTCTCAGCTGCCGCGGGTCGCAGAGTCGCTCCCCTCACAAAGCTTCACAGGCGCTGAGTCTACCTTCCCGGCAGGCTCGCGCGGCAAGCTCATCGTTGGATTTAACATGAATCGCGCATGCGCAAATCCGCCGCTGATGCCTGTCAGCAGAAAAGCGGTGGTTTGTCCCTAACAGGGACTCTCAGTGTGTTTACACGATGGCATTAATTCGAATCTTGCTTTAGTCGGACTATGCTCTCTTTCGGGGCAACTGCTGTTATCCGAATATACATGGCAGTGAATAAATCGAATCATTGGCCGAATGCATGTCATATCCGATACGATAGGTGGCGCTGTTTTCATTACATGTAGTGGTGATACAGCCATCTGCGCTTGACCTCTTCACTCTTCATAAAGGAGAGAACCCCGCTAGCTTCGGTGGTTGTGGGGGAGCTAGCGGAGAGCAAACAGGGAACTAGCAGCAGCGCTAGCTGGCTACAGTAGGGAGCTAGCAGAGACACCCACCGAAGGTCCTATCGGCTCGTAACCCGACTTTTACGTTTGTTTGTTTCTGCCGTCCGTGACAACTTATCGTCTCTTTCGACTTCCGGCTCACGACCTGGGAGGGAAGGAGGGAGGAGGCGGCGGGATCTTGAGCATGCGCACAAACGCATTGTCCAGTTCCGATCCGATTCAGCGTTTACATGCAGCGTTATTCGAATTATCAATCGAATCGAATCGAGTTATCCAGGGGTGTTAATCGGATCGTAGTCGGACCACAGTTATTCGAATAAAGGTGTTTACATGAACTGGATAATTCGATTTTAGTCGGACTAAGCCAGTTATTCGAATCCATGTAACCGCACTGTCTTACTACTGAACAGTACCAGTAAAAGAAAAAAGTAAACTGATTTATAAACTATGTATGCAGGGCTCTCAAGTGTCACTAATTGAGCGTGACAGTCACTCATTTCGACCTTAAATCGCGCCCTTCCGCCACACATTGTATTCCTCACGCTGAAAAAAAACTCCAGGCTATTTAATGTGCCGCAACGCGCAAACATGACTTAGTCGCGCTGCCCTCACCACGGAGGAATCAACCTCCTCCTTCCCCGTGAGGAGCCACTCATCAGCCAATTAAAGAAAGAAATGGCAATCAGAAAAATATATCTTTTGTATCCGGGTAAGATCTAATGATACGCGGGACTGAAGCCATCTGGCGGCGCGTATTTGTCGTCGTCATGGTGCGTCCCCATGACGACGGAGGGAGGGAATGGTTGCATCAGCCAATCAGCGAATCAAACTGCTGCCGGTCACCCGGAAGGAGCGCTGATAGCGGCTTCATTCAGACTGTTGTGGAACTACGGATACGACTATGAACCCAGACACCATGGAGTTTATGTTCACACGTTTTTGTGACTTCCACAACAAGTTTAGAGCAGACACTTGTAGATATTGAGCAGGGAAGTAAGGAGTTTGATGGCATTTTCATCAAAAGGTGTTTTGTTTTTTTATTTTGTCTTTGTAGGCTCCTGAAGCTGTTCTCCCATCCCCAATTAAATATTAAAAAACAAACTCAAAGTTGGATAGTAGTCTCGCTCTTTCCTGTCCTAAGACCTGGTCAAAACATTAGTGTTGCAAATTTCTGTATTTTACTTAAAATGATTGATAATTGATAAGATACCAAACGCACATCTTTTTCTCAGTTTAAGTATTATTTGAACAATTCTAGCGTTAGTTATGTGAAACATTAATTGATGAAGCACAAACAATTTGAACAAACAGATTAATAAAACAATAAGGCTCTCGCTCGAAACGGCTGTTCTTGTCCGCCTGTCGTTATTCAACAAAAGGCACCGCCAAACAAAACAACGTCAAATAAGGCGCGGTTTGGGTGGGCCCCAGAAGATTTTCAGATTTTAAATTGGGCCTCGGCATTCTTGAGTTTGGGAACCACTGCTCTACAACAACCAGCAACCCACCCCCACTACAACACCTCACAGCACCCCACCCCCCAACGTGTCCCTCAACCAGGTGAGGAGGGAACTGAGGAGGATCAAGGTGAGGAAGGCCACGGGGCCAGACGGCATCAGTTCAAGGCTCCTCAAATCCTGCGCAGACCAGCTGTGCGGGATAGCGGAGCACATCTTTAACTTGAGCTTGAGGCTGGGGAAAGTACCACAGCTGTGGAAGACATCCTGCGTGGTACCGGTACCAACGACCCCGCGGCCCAAGGAACTCAACAGCTTCAGGCCGGTAGCTTTAACGTCCCACCTAATGAAGACCTTGGAGAGGCTGGTCCTTGCTCATCTCCGGCCCCTGGTGAGCTCATCCCTGGACTCACTCCAGTTTGGCTATCAGTCTGGCATCAGGGTGGAGGACGCCGTCATCTTCCTTCTGCAGAGATGTCTCTCTCACCTGGAGAAGGCTGGAAGCACCGTGAGAGTCATGTTCTACGACTTCTCCAGTGCCTTCAACACCATCCGGCCTTTTCTACTGAGAGACAAGCTGGAGCAGACCGGGGTGGACCACCACCTGACGGCATGGATACTGAACTACCTCACCAACCGTCCACAGTATGTGCGGATACGGGGATGTGAGTCAGATCGGGTGTCCTGCAGGACAGGGGCCCCACAGGGAACCGTTCTGGCTCCATTCCTCTTCACCATATACAGCTCAGACTTAAGCCACAACTCTGCCAACTGCCACCTGCAAAAGTTCTCTGACGACTCTGCAATCGTCGGCCTCATCTCCGCCGATGACAGAGAATACAGAGAACTCAACCAGGAATTTTTGGGACAGTGCCCAAAAACTCAAGCAAGAGCAAGGAGCTGGTGGTGGACTTCCGTCGGGGTAAACGCCCTCCTCCGCTGCCGGTGAGCATCCAGGGACTGGACATTGAGATTGTACAGTCTTACAAGTACCTGGGTGTTCACTTGAACAATAACTGGACTGGACTAACCACACACATGCTCTTTATAAAAAGGACAGAGCAGACTCTTCCTGTTGAGGAGACTGAGGTCATCAGCCATCTTCTATGGAGTGGTCTTCTGGAGCAGCAGCTGACAGGAAGAGGCTGGACAAGAGGCTGGACAAACTGGTGAGGAAGGTCAGCAGCGTGCTGGGGCGTCCTCTGGAGACTGTGGAGGTGGTGTGGGACAGGAGGATGATGACTAAGCTATCATCCATGATGGACCACGCCTCCCACCCCATGCAGGACGCTCTGGCACAGCTCTTTCAGCCACCGGCTGATTCATCCACGGTGCCTTAGGGAGAGATACCGCAAGTCCTTCCTCCCCGCTGCTGTCAGGCTGTACAACCAGCTGAGCCCCCAGTAGACCATAAAACCACTGAGCACACCGAACATTTTGTGAGCACATGATCACTTTAATCCATGCACCATTGCACTTTCCATGCAACATTCAATAATCACTCTCGTATTTCTTTTTTCAGTACTTTGTACAATTTCTAATCCATCTGTAAATACAATTTTTTTATTCCATCTGTATATTTTTCTTATTACATCTGTATATTTTAAATATCGGATTCATCTGTATATTTTTTTATTCCATCTGTATATTTTATTCCATCTGTAAATGTAATATTCTTGTTACTGTTAAAAAATGTTTTCTGTTATTACCATTGTATTGTTTATTTATATCACTTGTTCTTTTATCTTATTACTATTACTTGTGAGCAGTGCTACTGTAATCCTGTAATTTTCTCACAGAGGGACTAATAAAGGATTATCCCATTTTATACGGCTCACACATCTTCACTCTTTTTGTTTTGCACAGGTTGAACGTTTAGTGCAAAACAGATTATTTGCAGCCACAATAGCTTATTTTTTTGTACAGATAGAACAATGCAAATATAGTTCTAACAAAGTGATTGAACATGTTATTAGTTTGTCTGATGGAGCAATCTGGTTTAGTTGAAAAGGATTTCAATTTTCTGTATTTTATTATTTGAAAAGGCACAGATAGAGGAGCCACAAAAAGTTGGTTATCATTTTGTTGTGATGGAGTGGTGGGGGCTGATCATTTTTCTTCCTCCAAAGTGGGGCGTGACAAAAAAAGTTTGAGAATCACTGCACTAACTGAATAGCAACGCCCATGTCAGAAGCGTTGTCGGTTACAAGCAGTGGTTTATAGCAACGAAGTAAAATACTTCGTTATTGTACTTAAGTCTTTCTTTTGGATAGGTTTACTATTTATATTTCTTTTGACTTTTCACTACATTTTGCAAAGAAAACTGACACTTTGACTCAGATACATTTCCCCCTGAAACCATCATTACTCGTTACAGAATCAAATCTTTCGAAAGAAAATTAATCATGAAACCAACATCGGGTACTATGGTGACAGACTCCATGCAAGAAGGTTTGATGAATCACAATATTATGCATTTGCCCTCAACAAACCTTTTTTGCGCCACAGACCTTTCTTGTGAAAGACCATTTTTTCACGGATCGGGTCCCATCTCAGGGTGACGGGATACGACACCCGACGTGTGTTCATGTCCAGTCTACTCAATAACTAATAAACCGCTTCACAAAAACAGGATGTTGGAAATGGAAGCAAACTCAGGATACTCTGCCTAGGTTTTAATTTAGCAACAACAACAAAATAACAATAATAATAAAACATCTTTCCGGCCTCGATTTTTTTTTCTGTGCATTTAGAATTACCAAGAGACCAGTACCGGGCAGAATGAGCATACATATAAACGCATTACAATTCCTTCAAATTGCTTTTTGGGAGGCACTTTTGTGTATAGTCACAATTTTTACCAAAGTCAAATTACGGGCTTATGAAGTTATTAAGAGTACTAAGAAAATGTTATGATAAAAAGTTGAACTTTGCAGCTTTCTAAGTAAATTATTATACAATAATAATATACAATAATATATAATATATGTTCATTCCGTTTCTTTCTGGCTATTAAAAGGAAATGACTGTTTATTAAT
>NW_027176005.1:0-18853 GCF_023055335.1 Clinocottus analis | reverse complement strand
ATACTGCAGGTTCAAAAGCTGACAATGTGGGAGTGGCTCTTCCAGGCAAATGGGAACATGGCGGGCAGATTGGGTTGTGGTCGGACCAGCAGGCAAAGTAGAACAGCCAGGTAGCTCATAGAGAAGGAAACGTTGAAATGCACAGGCTGCTCTGGACATGCTAGTTTAACTTTATGACCCTGATCTTTCGCCAGACACCTGCACCCCAAATGCAGTCTGGCAAAATGAGATAAATGTAATGATCTATATCTTCATATCTTTTCCTCTCAGAGCTGTTTACACAAGAGGACGATTAACGTTTGTCTTCTCAGACAGAATTCATTCAGGAGTTAGTTCCTCTTTGTGCAATTCCAGTTTCGGTTCCTCAACTGCATTTGTCTGAATGAAGCTCTGAAGTCATTTTGTTGCTGGTATGGATTTCAAACACATAAATGCTGTTTCTTTCCTGCATAAACTTGTGTGATGAAGTTGTGTGATAAAGTACATCTGCTTATCTTATCGGAAGTACTAGCGAGCCACTTTTTAGATGTTGATAATCATCGGCTTGGCAGAGAGTTCAAACTGAAACGTAAGATATTCAGCGATAGTTTACTTAAATTATTCTAGTTTCGCAAATGGATGTAGAACATGTTTACTCCAAATAAGTAAATATCAATTGGTATTGGTAACAGTATTATTCTAAAGTGAAACTGTAACAAAATGATATGACTGATATGTAGAATTTCAAGACATTAAGAGAAAAGAACAAAAGTTTTTCTCAGCTTCTGTTTATTTGACAAATCTTGGAACAAATTGTTCGGAACAGCTCTGTCAACAGGAGAAGAAAGTGACCGAGGGGTCCAAGTACAACTGAGAGGATGCTTGTGTGTTCCAATATCCATACTACCATATTATTTATATATGCCAGAAAAAGATCAAGCATATTACGTCAAATGCAGTAAGCCAAAAATACTAGGATGTTCGCCTGATTCTAGTCACATTTCGGCAAGCCAGCATGCTTTTCTGGCCGACAATCCTCTGCACAGTTGCTGTACGTGGAAGAGGGTCAAAGTTCGAGGTGCAATGTTGTGACGAAACAGTATGTTGCCGTTGCATCAACAAAGTCTTTTGTAAGGACCGCTGCGATATGAACTAAAAGTCAAAGGGAATGTATGAGATTGGGACACTGAATATCTGTATATTATACACAGGAATCCAAACTATTTTTCTTTTTCCATTTAACAACTTTTCTCTGAATATATATGGATTTTCAAAGAAATGTTTTTAACTTTATCATATTCATTATCAGTTCCCTTTTTAATGTTCTGCTCATTATCTCATCTAATGAATCTAAACTTCTCGCACCCAAAGACTTCCTGCACAGACCGCTGAGGCCATCACAGGTGCTTAGTTCCTAGATCTCTTATCTTACCATTATAGCACTTACAACAACATGCATCTATAATATAGATGAATTAACTCTTGGATTGCAGCAAAAAAAAAGAGAATGAGTTTCAGTGTTGACACTGGAAGGAACGTTGAAAATACATTTACGGAGTGGTAACTTGCTATTTTAATGAAAGCATACATAAAACCCTAATTCCACACACAAATAGCTGGTATAAACACATTTCAGTAACACAGACACATTTTTTTTTGTAAACTAATTACACTTTGTAAAGACAAACATTTGACAGAACAGTTTGGACGGAAATGATTGGAAAGACATTTTCAGTGCAGCTAGAATGGTAAAGTAAAAGTATAAAAACAGTGGTTGTATGAAAATTCACAAACAGTCACGAGACAAAACTGGACTCTTGTTACGTACACGTGTCTGTTTAAGAGGAACCGGCTGCCGGGGTAAATGTCTACACTCCAGTCTCCTTCCTCTTTAGTGAGCCTTGTAACTTCTGGTCCAATCTGGTTTTGGAGAGCGTCTGAGGCCTGAGTTTAGGGCCACAGACAGGCGGGCAGTTCTCGTCCGCCTCCTCGTCAGAAGTGGTGACTGAGATAGTGGAGGCGCGACGCTTGGCTCTGACGACTTCTCTCTGCTGAACTCTGGGTAGAGCCTCCTGGTGTGGGGCCATTGCAGTGCGGAGACAGTTGAGCCACTGCTGCTTGTGGTAGACGTCGTTGACGTGCAGGGTGTGGGACTGGCCATGGGAGGGATCCACAGAGCTCACGCGAAAAACGTTCTTAGCTAGGAGGGAAACAAAAAGAATAGAGCTACAGTCTGAATAACAAGTAGCAATGTGTGGGATACAAAACAGTTTATTTTTTGCTGTCAGGATTACAAACTCTGATCCTGCAGCCGGACATATTCTCTTTTATGTAGTTTCTTTCCAACAAAAAACCTCTGATGAATCTGATAATCTGCTTTTATATTAAAGGTTGGTGTACAGATGTCAGTGTTAAAATAATCATGCAGTCCTCATTTAGAAACACTTCTAATAGACTGCAAACCATTATATTCACCACGGGAGTTTTCCTCATTCATTGTGGCCAGTGTTAACATCCCACATCAGGCCTGTGTGAGTGAGGCACTCCAACACCTGGCTGAGCAGATCAAGAACATGGAGCACTAATACCCAGACTCCCTGCTCATTGTTCTTGGGCTGATCATTTGACTGATCATATTCTGGTTCATCTTCTCCCATCTACAGAATTTAAATGTGCAAATTCTGTGGTGAAGACTGTGGAGATGGACCAATGAGGCTAAGCCAGAGCTTTGCCTCTTTTTTTTTTTGCTTTGCCTCTACTGATTGTAGTGTTTTTGAGGCTGCTGCTACAGACCTGGTTTAGCTCACTGACACTGTGACATGTTATATCAGTTTTTGTGAGGACATGCGTGTGCAGACTTAAACCTTCTGCACATACAACAGCAATTGGCTCACTGCAAGACTCAAGTGGCTTTGTCGGGCTGAAGAGGAGGCCTACAGATGTGGGGACTGGATTCTGTACAGCCAGGCCAGAAACACACTGGTAGCTAAGGTAGGTAGCGAAGAAGAGCTACACAAAAAGCTTTTCAGCCAACGACTTCCTCTTCAGTTAAATGAGGCCTGGAAGTACTCACAAACTACAGGAGACCATCCAGCACCACTTCCACCCCCAACATCAAACAACCACCTACATGCTCTACCTCCTTCAACAACATGTGATTTGAAATGTAGTTAAGAAAAACTGAAACCACAGTTGCTGGATAAATAAAACAATCAAACACTTAATTATAGGGTGACACAACATGCCGTGGCCACTCTCCACCAGCAGGTTGAACTGAACTCAACCCACCCTTCTCTCCATTGTTGAAAGCCCCTCTGAAGGAGCCCCCCATGCGGCTCTCTCCATCCTGCAGGTCCTCCAGAGCCAAATCCCGAACTGGGATGGGTTGTCGATACACCTGGAAGCAGCTCCTGTCGTTCCGGGTCACTGGTCGAGTCAGAACTAGCAGGTCAGAGAAAAGGAACACGTGCAGCCTCTGCGAAGAAACACACGAATATAAAATGATATAACACAGAGAGACAAAAATGTATGTACATGGTAATAATGAGTAAACCTAATTCTCACCGAGCCACTTTTGTTCCGCAGCTCGCCGTGACAAAGTAGGATCTTACAGTCATCGATGAGAGGGTCCCGCTGCTTATCATCCAGATATTCCAGTTTGTTGATATAATACTGACACTCAGACTCTCCTTTTCTCACATTGATTTCAGACAGAATCTCCTGAATTATGGTAATCTGGATAATTAAAGAAGGACAGAGCAGTTGGTAATTTGGCAAAACACACAAGACTACAAATGAAATAATAGCTTAATATGTTCTTCATCAGATATAGCAGCAAAATATAAGGAACAACACTGTGACTGCATAGGCATGTAATTTGGATAACGTACAGCTCTTTCCAGACTGGGTACGTCCGAGTGATCAGTAGGAGTGTGTCTGAGGATCTCTCGCAGCAGCAGTGGGTATTTCACCAGGCGTGACCGTGGGATGTCGAGGAAGCTCCAGAGATCCAGCTTCCTGCTGAAGGGCGACTCCAGGCAGCGCTGCAGGAAGTCCTGAACCCGCCTGTCCTGCTTTTTCTGGTCCAGCAGTGCTTTGGCTGCGAGCTGGTTGCTACAATAGCCTTTGTAAGCGTTCAGACCAGGTAGCTAAAAAGATACAATAAAAGTTAATATTTTTTTGCGTGTGGAAATTGTCCTTATCGGAAGATAATGTGTGTAAGGTAAACATCAACACACACCCAGTCAATAACTATCTGTCCAATCTCAGCTACTGTTCCATCGGGGCCAGTTCCCTCCATCAGTTTCATCAGTAAGTCTGCAGATTATTTAAAAAAAAAGCACAGTTAGAAACACCTCATGCATCATTTAAAGCTGGGGTAGGCAGTTCATCTCTCATGATTTTCTAATGCAAGAAAGCAGAACCAAGTGGAGGTGCAGAAGTCAGACCAAAATTACATGCTGAAAGGTCATTACGAATGTTTTGCCCAATGAAGCCAAAAGTGAACAGCCGACCCCAACTATAAAGCAGTTTAAGTACAGGACTGTTTAGTGGTAATTTACCCTCATGTAAGGGGATGTATGCATCCAGGTCCCCGAATATGTGAGCCAATTCCTCCTCTGTCATGATGGAGAGTTTTAGCATTGGGTCGTGGTATGCCTAATTGTGAGAAAAGCAGCATTGTGAGCACAAACTACAATTTGTAAAAAAAAAAAAAAGGGAGCATAAATGTTTTCATTTATTTGTGTAATATTAAATAAGGCTTTTCTAACCTTCCGTGCAAGTTGGAGATCCTCTATGAGATCCTGCTCTCCCCTGTAAAGCTCATGAATTGCCTAAAGAAGAAACACAACAGAAACAACAGCAGGAGAAGTTATTTTTTTATGCCCTCCATACTTTTAGAACTTTGAAAAGACTGCACTGCAGAACCTCTTGTCTCTTGATCTCTTTGGTGGAGAACGTGCTCTTCTGATGGACATCCAGTGTCTCTGACCACAGCGTGCTGTTTCTGCGTTTAGTGGGAGTGGGACCTGCTGCCTTGCTGCCAGCTTTGAGGGACATCCCTGGTGACTTGCTGTCACCACGCAATGACATTGACTTAAGAGAAGAAAAAGAAGATTATTTTAAAGCCAAACACAGATTTGACTCATTTAAATTTCTACAATATGAATTAGCAGAGGGAGTGACAGAAGAGTCAGTCATTTACCTGGATGGTCTGACCAAAGCGCCGCACCGCTCCATTCTTTGAAGGCGATATCAAGTTGACGAGGGATGAAACTTTAGCCAGAGGTCGGACACGCTTGTTACTGGGTTCCTGGAAAACAAGGGAATGCACTTCAGGTTAACCTCATTGTATTGATGTGTGGACTGTAGCATTGAATACTCATGCGTTGTTTAATACAAGGCTGTCAATCACACATTGTAAATACAACTTTTTGCAACTCATTTTGTTAAAAGCCTATTACTAAATGCTGTTCTGCAGTCACAGAAATGTTATGACATTCTCTTTATTACTTACAAAATAATAAAGCACTGCTTTTGTTTAGTGTCATTTGTACTAATAAGAAACAACTCTAAATGCATCAGGAAATACATTTTTACTTCACTCTCGATCACAACAGCTTTTATGTAGGCTTAATGCCACGGTACCAAAATGGCCATGTACGTTGTTAATGTTTTTTAAAAAAGGTATTAAACCACATCGCAGAGCCAAGAGACAATGTAATAATGCTGAGAGACAATGTGGACTGGACTTTCTGTCACCAGGATCATTTCCTCAGACAGACACTTGTGTCAGTGAAAGGAGTCTTGGGATTATCCTGAGCTCATAACACACAAGAGCACTCACGGCTGTCTGTGGCGAGTCCCTGAGTCATGCAGAGGGATTACAGTTTGTTGTGAGGACACATTCAAGGGTGAAACACTAGTCTTGCAACCAGCGGACAGACAGGAAGCTGCCCTGACTCTCACCTTGAGGTCGAAGCTGGACAGACTGACTGTGTCATCCTCCTTCTCTTTGCGTTTCCTCTTCTGTAGCAACATAAGAATAGAAACTGTTTTACAAGTCTGTTGAAAATTCAAACAACACATTTGCAGCAACATTTCTGCTGAATTGAATGTTTTAGTGATACATTTTGAAATCATGAATGAACAGTCACATATGGCATTCACGGATCATACTGTATGTGCGTGGATGTGAACACTACAATCTAACATGATGGCGCAGTGTTTCCAACATTAACTCACTAGACTGAAGTCCCATGGAGTCCCCGGAGTGAGAAAAGTGAAGGAGCTGCCTCTCTGCATAGGAGGTCTGCTAGAAATGGGATAAAAAAGAATTGGTCAAGCAGAAGGACAACAAGTTTACATCAACTTCATTGCAAAGAGAGTGCCTACTACTCTGCTGAGGTTGTTTCTTTGACTACTACTGTTGATAAAAAAGACATGCAGAATCTGATCATACGTGCAGACATACCTGGTGAAATATACCTTAAACAGCAAACTAAGGCATACAAACAACGACTACAGAGCATTTCCGCTTTGTTAACATGATGAATGGCTTTTCCTTTTGTGTGCCTTTTTGATTCAGTCACTGTTATGTTTCAATAATGTAAAACGCTGTGGATAACGACTTAGGGACTTTGATATAACCAAATGAGGAGCCGGACTGCTCTCATCTGCTGCAGAAAAAAAGTCAGTTAGGAAGAAAAACAATGCAGCGACAGAGAGTTACAATGTTTTCTTCTACTCCCAGAGGGTGTCAAGGCCAAAGTCAGCTGAATACACTGCTATAAAACCTACTCCAAGTAATCCCGCCTTCGAGTCATGTTAGAAATTATAGAATAATGAGTGGAGAGTGAAAGATCTTAATAGAGTGATGGAAAATAATTGGTAAAGTTGCATTCATCTGCAAGCCAAGCCATTATGATGTAATTACCCTACCTGCAGTATCGAAGAATAAACACTGGTACAGTACAGGTTTAATTACGCAGACATGCCTTGTTAATGATAACTGTGTATACCGTGATACACAAATAACACAGAAAGACTGAGAAATCATGGAACTATCAGCGGTATAGACAAAAACAAAACTTGAAAAAATATATCAGCAGATATTAAAGGTATGCTGATATTTCTCATTGAAGTGTCTACACTACTATTATCGTGCTGAAAAGATTATATGTATAAATTAACGTTAACCTGCAGATTTTCTCCACTTGATGAAAAATAAACAAGACTGTTAAAACAGTAGTTCATTTTGTTATAACTTATATTTCGTCGATCTTGCTGTTTAGTGCCACCACAAGCAGTTTAAGCATAGCCGGTCGTGGTGACAACATGCGAGTAACGCTTTATGGTTTCCGAGGTGCACCTGAACGCATCCTGTGCCAGTTACGAATGTTGGCTAACCAACGTTAGCTCGCAATGTGTTTAAGTCTTATTACTTAATAACCAGAGCTGCCAAATAAATAAATACATCAATAATGACATATGACAGTACCACATGTTTCTGACGTGATCCACTTACTTCTTGGAGATGTTTCTCCGGAGTATTTGAGGAGACGGCTCGGCGGCGCTAATGACGCTGGTGGTGGACGTCGTCGATGACGTCCTGCGAAGTTTCTGCTTTTTCTTTCCCACCGTCTTTCTTCTTCTTACTTCTTCATTTTCCTCCATTTTTGCAAGAGGCTTCGTCTCGAGATCACTTGTATCGAGACGTATTTATGGCTAAGCGAACAAAAGACAAAGCCCAGACGGATGAAAACTGGCCCGATGTGTACAAAGAAAGCAGGAGATCGATGAAAACAGAGCACAGCACACACACCACGTCGGAAGTTTGAATACGGCGGCTTCATCGAAATGGCCCAATCAGGAGAGGGCTCAGAGCTCCGTTGCTGTGATACCAAGAGGTGGGAGTGGCCAGTGAGACGAAAAGGACCTTGAATGTAGCAAACGTCATGTTTCTGACCAGCGGGGGTAATGGAAAACAAGTCAACCGTAAAACATATTATAACTTATATATAATAATGATAAAATAAGATTAGTAAACAACAGTGGTTTGCTTAAAACCTACACATTTAATTCAGAGTGTAATAATTTTTAAAGTTGGTCCATTTTACATATTTAGAAATACATTTATATACATGTTATGTACAGTCTATGATATTAATTAATTCATTTTTTGCGCCAAATATTTTCGATATCACGTACACACATAGAAGTGATATTTGCAATGCAATAGGGATATTTCAGAATTGTTTTAGCACAGCCAGATCATGAGGATATAATAGTTTGACCTGTCAATAGCGGTTATATTTGTTTTTGTTATTCAAATATTATGTATGCATATACCGTTCCTTATACTTTAATAGCAGCTATATTTTTGTTTTTACCATTGTTTACTTTTGATGTCTTTGTTTCACAGTTGTGTATCAGGTTTGTTTACTCCTTTCCTAGTGTCGACACAATTAATAAATCAATTAGATTGTCATTCTGACAATTTAGCTGCCATATAGTTCGTGTATAGATTTTCCTCTAAACTAGGAAACGAACATACACTGTTCTGCCTGGGCTAAGTAGTGAGTGGTAATATTTTTTTTTCGTCTTTTATTGCCTCCATATAAGGACCAGGATTATATCTTATGTTTCAGAGCGCCGTTTAACCGTATCTTATGGCACGACCCGACCACCAGTCAAACAGGTCACAGTGAGCTCTTCTGATTCAACAGTTCTGTCCTTCATGAGCACATCATGACCTTAGTGTGGTCAACCATTCCACTGAATCAACATACCTGTCAGTCCCATGAAATATGGTGTAAGGTACCACAGCTATGGTCTTCATTCAATGGCTCCTCAAGCACAATAATACTGTACAGCAGACACCGAATATTTTATTTAAGTATTGTACAGAAACCATACAATTATAGTTCAACGGGATAAATACAATACAACAAACACATACATATGTGAAACAATCTAACCATGGGATCCATGTAGTAGCTGTTGTGGAGTCAGATAAACTTTAAAGTGTATTAAATCAAATCAATTATATTATTTTTACTTAGCATGCAGACTTCATTTTTCATGGACACAACCTTCTTGCCAAAAGATGAATACGGGCCATTCAGTAGCTGTTCTGAGGCTTTCAGTACAATTAATCTCACCTTGTAAACCAACGTGGACAACTCAATGACAACTGGTGTGTTCGAAAGCTCAAAAACAGAAACTATATAGACTTGCAGAAAAACATGGAACTTTCACTTTCAACTTGGATGTATTTGGCAGGTTGAACTACATCAACTGCCTCAGGAAGAACATCCTCTGTTAAACCTTCTTAGCGATGGAGATCTGAGGTCTTGGGTTATGGAGCCCAGGAAGCGGAAGGACTCCATAGGTACAGGGGCTGTGCTCTTCTGGAAATTCATGACCATCTCATTGTCTTTAGAGCGTTGAGCTCCAAGTTGTTTTGTCTGCACCCGGTCACCAAATGGTCAGTGTTGGGTGCTCATAAAGAAATAATGTTTCCTATTTCTTCTGTGACAGTTGCTGTGAGATTTATTAAGGACCCAACAAACCCTGTATATTTACTGTGAGTGTTTTATTTCCCCAAAATACAAGTTAATTACAGTATTTTATAAATGTATTAAGGAAGCTTTAATTGTCTCAAAACTATATAAAGTACCTGTCATTTACAGTCATTAATTTAAAAACGAAATATTTCCTAATAAATTGGAAAAAAAACTAATCATGAAGATGCGGAAAGCATGGCAGTAGGTGGTACGAGACTATATTCTCTAGGTATTTCTAGGTCACTTCCAGTCGTCTGTATTCATTTACATGGCATGGAGGAGCATTTGCACTATACCTTCCTTCAGCAACGAAGAGCTTAACCTCAGTGAAAACACCCTCTAGGTTTCCATCTGATGGAAGCAATGCACTTGTACCAAGTTACTGTGTTTTTATAGCAACATGCCGAACAAACCCAAATGAAAAGAAAATAGATAATACAGGCAGCGGGCAATTAGAGGGATTATTTTGGTATGAATCGTACATAGTTTCTTTTTCAGGAAAATCATACTCTTTTATCTTTTAACAAAGCTAATGGTTTCAGAATGTATCAATGAAAATGAATTCAGGAATAAACTAAGTTTGAGTGAGACACAGGGTGCAAAACAAAGAGTTAACAAGAAGCAGGAAAGCAGCTGTGACCAGTTAGTGAATGAGCAGTAATTTATACAAATGTGACCTACTTTGCGGCATTATAAAAACATCTCATATTTCCATTTATAAATGTATAGCGTCTGTACGTGCTGATGATCCACCTCCCAGAACACTGATTTCATATGGTGCTAGAGACTGGGTACAAACATCTACGTCACCAAATGAAATCAGTTTCCGAGTGCAGTCCTCTTACTTTATAGACAGCGCATTGTGCATGCAATACAAGACATGTTGGATGAAGAAAAAGAGAACTTTGATATTGTGTCAAATGGACTGGTAAGCCCCCGGGCTGTAAATTGGATGCAGATGTAGGTCAAAGGTGTTGTTTGAAGAGGGTTGCTGCCCTGCGTCTGCTCCTCTCGCTGTACGACGGCCCATTCTACAAACGAACAGCAGAGGGTGTGGTTCCATTAAAGACAGAGCCGGCCGGTGACCCAATGGTGGAAGGAAAGTTAAAGTGAACCTCATAAAGTTCAAAGGGATATTTTTGAAGATTCCACCTAAAGAGACTGAATTCAACACACACATACATTACAGTAAAAACAATCACATTTCTCTTGTACATCAGGATAACAATATATAGTTTGACGTTTTGGGAAATGTTCTGATTATCTTGCTTGATATAATATGAGAAGATTGATACCAATCTCATGTTTTACACTTAACACGAAGCTACAACAAACAGCTGCTTAGCCTAAAATATGGCATACGGTCTTTTCAAAGTAAACTTACGTCTTCACAGTAGACTACCAACTTTGGTTTAGGCAACTCCTTGATTAGTAAAAGATCGTGAAATACTTAGTTAGGTTATTTAGGAATATATTTAGGAAAAGATAATTGTTTTGGTTAAAATAACCACAGAAATGCCATTACGCTATACAAGTTATGTGACATATAAATCAACATTGACTTCTCTTTCGCATAGGGGCCTAACTGTGGACTCCTGGCTAAAAGCTAGCTCTTTGTTGGACCATCCAACCCCACTTTGCCCACCCAGTGTGCCCCTTTGCGACCTTTATACTTATTCGTTTGTTATTACACAAAATCATTTCGTGGAATATCAACGTTTCATTATTTTTTCGTATTTTTTTTTAGGTATTGCTTCAAATGCTGGATGAGACCAGCCTGACTCCTCAAATGTTAATTTGTGCTGGTAGCTGTCAGCAGCCAGTTAGCTTAGTTTAGCATAAAGACTGGTAGCAAGGAAGAAGTGGAAGCCTGGTTCTGTCTGAAGTTAACAATGTCAACCTACCAGCACCTTCAAAGCTCACTAAAACCATAACTAGTGGTCTAATTCTCAAAAAAGAAGCAAAAAGCGAACAAACGTATTTCCCAAAATGTCAAGCTATTGCTTTAAGAGTAGAAGGGTCTGAACAAACAGGCAAACTGAATTGATGGGGAAGCAGGATGGACACTTGCTCCTCTCATGTCATGTATGGGAAATAGATCTTCATCATCTTACAAGGACAACTTCTCCATTCACGGAAGCCATAAAGGGTTGGACAGGGGTCAAAAAAAGGTGTTATGACATTGCTAGTGTATATACATTGCTGCCTTAATAATGCAAAAGAAGAAGAAACAGATATAGCAAAGAAACAGCCGCAGGAAAAAGTGAAAAGTGGATACAAATGCATTATAATCTAAGCTATAGAAATTCTGTTGACATTAAATGTGCAACATAAAGGTACCGGGTCTAGCAGGTCTAATAATAATGCTATGACTCATGTTTGTTTCCAGATGGCTTCATTTGAACAGGAGCTGAAGGTTGAAGGTTTATCTTATGACACACTGTTCATCACACCTCCTCTTCCCCTTCCTTCCCACCACGTTCATGGGCCAAATCCCATCTAAATAAACATAAAAACGACATGCAGAGACATCAAAATACAGGATAAATCGTGTGTCCTTTCGAGGAGAAGGTTTGTCACAGTGCAATCTTTGCCACATCACACCAAAACAACCCTGGATGAGTTAAGTCAAATGAAATTAAACTCTCCCCTCCACTGAGTTTGATGGAAAATGCCCTGCATCGCCAAACTGGGACAATAACAAAGACACATTTAAATGAGAGAAGCCATCCAAAGAGACTGTAGTCATCAATGTATCTCTCATCACTGCTAATATTTTAGTCTGGAGTCATCAAGCGTCCAAGAATTCAAAGCAGGAGTGAGTCAGTTGAAGACTCACGGAGGAAGATATGACGTGTGCATTGTAACGATCCTCTGAGCTCTTCCTGAAGGTGGCGTGTCTCTCGTTGCGTCTTCATGCCCGTATCGCACAGAATGCTCTTCAGCGTGCTTAAGTGAGTACACGGCGAGGCCGAGCAGACCAACTATGCATAATGTCTGAAGGTTTACCCACTATGAATTTCTGCAATCATGTGCTCGTGAGGCAGCAAGATGAGGAAGGGAGGAAGGAGTGAATCGAGGGGAAAGGCCTTCTATTCATCATGACATAAACATGGAGGCTTGTTGACCCAAGCAAAGAGTATTTTGTTTTTTCATGTGAATATGCAAACACATATTAGATATATGCAAACCTGCTTCCTTCAGGTTAAAGGAGTAGTTCAACAAATACCGCACTCATATCTGTCAAATCGGATAAATATTAAGATGTAGTGAGTAGCTGGTTTGCATAACAGAAGGCAGCCTGGCTCTGTCTGAAGCTGTCGAACTAGCATGTTGTCTTGTTTCTTTCATCTGTCTAAAATCAAAGTGTAAATAACACAAGTTGTGGTTTTAGTGAGCGTTGAAGGTGCTGGTAGCTGTTACCCCTTGTTTATAGGCGGTATGCGTAGCTACGCTAACATGCTGTTGGCTGTAGCTTCATTAAATGGACAGTGGTATCAGTGGTATTTCAACAAGAAAGCAAAACCCGGTTAGGCTAGGTTAAACATTTGGCGACATGAAGGAACCCCAACCCGACCTGTCTTTCACTCCAGGACATTAAACTGAAGAGTAGTCAACCACCTCCTTGTCCAAATATAGTCTATGATGTGATGTGCGTCAATGTGCCGACACATCCTTACTTAAACCAATCAGCCTTGTGACAGATGAGTCAGAGAAAATATTTCCTGGGCTTTTCATTTTAAAGAAGCAGCGGCGGACGTGATCAAAAATAATTCAGGAATTCAGACATCTGCCTCAGCACAGTTATGGTTATATATGAAGACAGGTGCATAAGAGAAGCAGGAACTAATTACGTCTTTCAAAATATTGTAATAAATGTCACCCTGTTTGATGTTGGAGGATGAGTAACCAGGGGATTTTAGAGACCTGTCAGTCTGCCGTTAATTAGTCCGGTCGTGGTTGAGATCAGTGACTGTGCAGACAAACAAAGACTTCATCAGGATTTAAATGGCAGAATGAGGCTGACTGGCAGGGAATATGTACATTATAGCTACGCTATATATATATATATATATATATATATATATATATATATATATATATATATATATATATATATATATATATATATACCCACACCAATGTAGGACAGGATCCAGGTGCGGTCATCTGGCGCACACATATATGCAAGAAGACTTATTTATATATGAGAGTAAAAAAACAGGAAGTACTGTATGGACACACATATACCCAATATGATTCCGTAATAAAGGAAGGATTTTGAGCCTTGAAAAATCAATCCCACAGACTCACCAAATGGCATCACATTTTTCTGAGAGTGCAGAGTGACAGAGAGAAAGTGTTTCTCTGAGAAGAGACAGCAAGATTACATCTGAGACTTTGTGCCATTGCATTTGAGATCACGAGATTGTAACTCTGGGAAGAAACCTTCATGCTGGATCTCCTCCTGAAATGATCGCAGATTATTTTCCTCCCCACGAAAGTGTATATGATCTACATGGAAGACTTGTTTACTTTTTTATTTAAAGGTTAGAGACCAATGTGTTTTTCAAGACACGACTACTGACTGTGGTTCAAAAATAGACTGAAAGTGAAACTGCTTTGTCACTTTCTGTCACACCTCATACAACTAGAAATGATTAAATTGTGAAACAGCAGGATCATGTAAGTAGCACAAGGTAACCTAAATACATAAACACAAACACTAACCTGTTGCAAAATCATCCGTCACCTACCACATCTCCCCGGAAATGTCTCCTCCCTGGAGACATTTTCACACTCCGACTGCTCCGACTGAAGTGTATCATACTAAACTGTCGGTGCTGTAGTCCTCAGGGTTGCGTGTGTTTCTGTGTGTGTGTGTGCGTGTGTCTGTGTGAACACACTAAGCAGCAGAGGAGTTATGAGATGGAGATGCCAGAGAGAGCACAGCCCCTCTCTCTCTCTCTCTCTCTCTCTCTCTCTCTCTCTCTCTCTCTCTCTCTCTCTCTCTCTCTCTCTCTCTCTCTCTCTCTCTCTCTCTCTCTGCAGTCAGCATGAGCTGTTCATTATTGTAACTGTGAGTCAACACCGGCTCCCACACGCACAAACACACACGGGCATGCACACACGCACACGCACACGCACACACACACACACACACACACACACACACACACACACACACACACACACACACACATGCAGATAGTCTGTCCTTTATTAATATATATATATTTACAGAAAGTTTTGAGGATGTAAACAGTGAAGATATGTTTTGTAATCTTTTGAAAAACGGGAAAAAAACTCCCCCCCTCTCTCTCTCTCTCCCTTCCTCTCTTCTCTCTCTCATTCCAAACACACATGCAAACATTACACACCCAGCATGACAAAGCATCCTCTCTCATGCCAAAGCCAGCAAGCGATTTACACACTTCATCCACATAATCCTCCTGATTTATTTCCTCCATGCTCCTAAGCGGCCAACTCTAAAATGCTGTTTAATTCCCCACATTTCCCTTCATGTATGACTGAATTAGACTCCTGACCTTTAAATGATAAAACTTTCTTTTGTTAAACTCTTGCCAGAACAGCACAGCCTAGATCAACTCTGTAACTTCCTCCATGAATAAAAGCACACAAACTGGGAAACTCCCCGGCTGAGGAGGAAAGGGAAAGATGAAATCGTATCCGTATGGTGATGGCAGGTGAGAGGGCGCGACTCACTGAGCAGGAATGTCACCCTGCATTCCTCTGGTGTGACTGGAAATGCAATAATTGTGCCTCTGTCAAACACCAAAAGCATAACACACATGCATACATAGCCCCCTCTCCCCCGCCCCACAAAATCACCCACCATCTGGCACGTGCTTCCTTTCCAGTATTCGTTCCTATATGCTGAGTCAGCTGACCACACGATGAGTCGCTCCTTTCATCTGTCTGTCTTGAAGATGCCAAAGGAAGTGGCTGTGAAGGCTGAGTCACATCACCTTTTCACCCCCTCAAAATCCCCTCCTCATCATCACGCTACAAGAACAACATCCATACACTTTCATCCTGCTGTCAGTCATCCAGCATCCTCCCACAGCGCCGTGTGCACCTGCGACTGCTCTCCCCTCCTCTGATCTCCCAACCTCCTTTTCCTTCCCTTTAAGGCGTCCTTCCAGCTGTGTGTGAATCCACAGCCGCAGCATCGCGAGGAATGCTTGTCCACAGGCCTCCGCCCGCTGCCCAACATCCTGACCTTCCTCGTAAGATCCTCTCTCCAGAAGACAACTCTGCTATAAAAACTCACATACCGAAAATATCTCTCCTCTCTTCACACTTTGTTCTTCTTCTCTCTCGCTCTCTGTTTGAGTAAATCTGGCAACCAGAACACTTCAGCTATAACAAGACTGCTGAACTGTTAAGAGCTCAGATTAAAGTGTGCGCTGAACTGCAAGCTACTGTATATCAAGACATCGCTTTCGAGCAGAGAGTTAGATGAGAAGATTGATACAACTCTCACACCTACCTGTTAAATATGAAGCTGCATCCGGCAGCTGGTTAGCTTAGCTTAGCACAAGACTGAAGACAAAGGTAAAGAGTTACACTGGCTCCGACTTTTCAGCAGCTGTAAAGCTCACTGATTAACAAAGTTATGTATTGTTTGTTCAAACCATGAAGTACGTAGATGACGGGTTGTGGTGTGTAATGTGTCTTGACGTCACAGTGAGGCTACCAGGCAACTATCACAGACTTCAGGAAGTCACTGCACATTGCTCAGAAACAACCACTGTTTTTACACTTTACACATGTGTTTTTACATCTGCTTCTATTCCATTGCTAAGACAAGACAACTGCTCCAGCTTCTCATTTAGGCACAAACATGAGCGTTGTGTCAAGTTGTGTGTGTGTGTGTGTGTGTGTGTGTGTGTGTGTGTGTGTGTGTGTGTGTGTGTGTGTGTGTGTGTGTGAAAATGACACAGGAGTGACATGCAGACAAGAGGGACGATAAGGAGAATATCTCAAATATATGTTGAAAACAACCCCACAATACACATGTTGCAGGTTGTAAACTGGCTATGGTTTGTCTCTGTGCATTACAAGTAGATTGTGTTGTCCATACTGTGTATATGACCTGTGCCCTGCAGGATTGTTGTGCTAATATCACATCAGACCTCATACGCTAGTTCAGCAGCAGGCAACAAGACGACAAGAGAGAGAAAAAGCAGCATTATGTAACAACCCTACTCAAGTAGTCTGCAGGCTTCAGATGCGTCCTTGGTAACAATCCCTATAGCACCACCAAAGAAAGGACGGGATTGCATAAGGACAAACTCAATGCCTTCCAATAGCCGCTACATGCGGCAGTTCGAAACTCGCAGACGATATGATACTGTTTGATGCTTGGATCTTTATGTTTCAGTAAAGCAATGATTAATATGATGTAAATGCAGCCCTGCAGCTTCACAGTATTGCATTGTTGTTTCAGCAACGCGATATGTAAACCTGCTAAACCAACAGTAGAATAGATGAATAGTTTCCCTTCAAAGGCACAATATGCCCTTTGTGTTGTTAAATTGTGATCATAATGTGATGCTGTTGAATATTCGACATTCTTTATATCAGTGTATTGGGAGTTATTTCTCAAAACATTGAGTAAGTGAAAAGGTTACAGTGAGTCTGGACGCTCAAATTAGTCATTTTCTTGTTGTTTTTATGTTATTTTATTAGACTGCTAACACAGTAATATTTAGCGTGTGAAGATTCCCCCGGATATGCACAAAAACCATCATATATATATATTATTTTTCAGTTTTACAGTTTTACAACTGTTCCCAGAAAAACGTACTGCATTTATTTGCAAAACTACACGAACATCAAAATCAGACTTTGCTCACTTTTAGTGTAAAAACAACTGTAAGAATTCAGAATGTTGAGGTTGTATGTATTTAAAAATCTGTGCCCACTCAGATGCAAAAAAAAAGGAATTCAAATCTCTTACAGCAAAGCAAAATGACAGACATATCGTTCGTGCAACCTTTTCCTGAAAGAGAAGAAATATATTTTTTTAAACTTGTTTACAGGTCAACAATCCACAGGAATGAAACTGGAGGTAAGACAACACCTGCACACTCTTTGAGTATGATGCATTGTTTGAAAAGGTATGTTAGAAATGTTAAATACGAGACAAATTAACACTGGCCAAATGTATTTTTCTTTGTTTCGGTTAACTCAAAGCTGGTGACCGTGGACGGCGAAGGATCATCAAGATGGAAGTGTCAAACCTCAGGGCTTCTGCTCTGACTCGTGACCAGATAAATGCCTTGGCGGCCTGTTTGCCTTCACTGCAGTGTGGGCCCAGAACAGATAATGAGCTGTTTGACCAAATTTGGTGCAAGGAAAAGTTAACGGTGCAAAAATTCAGCTCAAGTTCCCAACTGAACATAACCCCACTCTCGGCACCGACAGCTGAAAAAGAGGGGAGGAAGAGGAGGAGGGGGAGGAGGAGCGGGAGGACGGAGAGGACATGCAGCAGCCAGTTACTGATGGTGACTCCAGTCCACCCGGAGCAGATCGACATACAGACCCTGGCCAATACCCAGAATCACTTCAACGCCATGGAGTTTAACGGGAGGACGTTTGTGAGAGTCACCTCGTGTGTTCACTCACCCGATGGACAACAGAGTCCGAGCGCATGGAGAGTGTCCGACTACAATCTGGAGGGTCACAAGATCCTGTCTGTGATCTGCACCATGACCATGGACTTGAAAATATCCGGCAGTGAAGAGACACAACAGGAAGAGCAGGAAGGGAGCAGGACGGCCACCTGAACAAAGAAACAGAGGAGCCAGAACATGAGATTTTTTTTTTTATTAATAAACCTGTATTAATCTTTTAAGCTCAATAGACCCCCATGAGGAGTCATTTTCCTTCTGTACCTCTTGTTCCCTGTGGTCAAGTAATCGTATCAACCCCAAATTAGTTCTAATACTTGTGTTATTTCATATGATTGTTTTCAGAATTTAGTTTTGCAAAAATGTTTATGTAAAATGTAAAACTTCTATACCATATTTTGATCATAACTATGAACATCTAGCAAAAATATGAGCAAGTTTCACCAAAAATGCCTCCTCGAGCAGTCGCCCATATTTTCAAACTGTTTGGTTCAGGGCCTTAAGTGATTGCTTTTGGCCTTTTTAGGTCTGCAGAAACAAGCACCACATTGACATAATCAGTGAAGTGTCACTTTTACATAAGCATAACGTTGGAGTTATGCTTTTATGAATCTGATGAATTTTATTATTTGCTCTCCTTGTAGT
>NW_027176004.1:0-18862 GCF_023055335.1 Clinocottus analis | reverse complement strand
AGGAGTAAAGCAGTGCGATGTTGATGGCGGGGTGGGGAAGAGGCTCAGGAGCTTTATAGTGTCTGTCAGGATGAAAGAGGGGCCCCTCAGAGTGGCACCCTGACACCGACTCCGTGTGTGCGCGCGCTTGTGTGTGGTGTTGTCGTCATTAAACATTTAACACTTCTCTAGTATGACAGCAGGCAACTTGGTGCTCCAGCGGCATGTTTTCATGCAAAATTTATGGAAAAAGACGAGCAGTTGTTAAGAGATCTTGTTGCCTTTCACCAATGGCAAAGGCTAAGTGGTGCGTGCGTGTGCGTGTGCTAGTGCGTGTGTGCGTGTGTGTGTGTGTGTGTGCGCGCTTGCCCAGACTTGTGTACAGGGTCAGAAGGTCAGCTTTGCTCTGTGTAATCCGCTGGCTTTGTATTTCTAGAGGTAAATAAGACTTTAACCAGCACTAAAACGGTGTGTTTGTTTGTCTTTGATAGATGTAACAACAAGAAGGCTTAGTTGTGTATATTGCTCATTCAACTTTGAGTTAAAGACTTGAGTGGATCGCAGCCTTATCAGATGTGCACAAGTACCCCTTCATCAGCACCACTCGTCATTTTGAAATATGTTTATGTAAATGATATGAAAATAAATGTAATTTAACACAATAATGTACCCAACTTATTATCAATGCAATATTTTTTGTTGGTTTAGTTACATTTTCAATCATACTATTTCCACTTGGAGTGTGAGAAACTAACACCATTATATTAATTAGTTTAAGGGAATTAATTGGTTGTTGTGACAATACATTTATTAAGGATCAGCCTCTCGTCAATTTATCATCCTATCTTTTGTTTATTTTTCTCAAAAACACAAATATGTTGATTAAAAAAATATTTATCTAATTATGATATATTTTTTTAATTAGTTAAACCACTTAACAATCTGCTTGGTCCCTGTGGGATTCATTGAAATAAAATGTATAACACATTTATCTCTCCACAAAAACAATAAGAATGATTGAGCATGCACGTACGCACGCAGGCACGCACACAGCTTTGATCTGCACTCAAGTGTACCTGCCAGTTTTCTCTAACTCTGTGTGGCGAGAGTCAGGTTAGGTTTCATTTCATGAAAGTTATTACCTTACGGAAAAACTGCTGGCCCGATTTTCATGTAACTTAGTAGAAGTGTGTAGCATGAAATTAAATTTGGGAGCACATTCAAATCGCAGGGCAGATACAAGATGGTCCATGTGACCTTGACCAAGATTGGTGCTCTGTGTGTGTGTGTGTGTGTGTGTGTGTGTGTGTGTGTGTGTGTGTGTGTGTGTGTGTGTGTGTGTCTGTGTGTGTGTGTGTGTCTGTGTCTGTGTCTGTGTGTGTGTGTGTGTCTGTGTTTTCCCTAAATCAGAGCAGAAACAATCAGTGTGTTGTGTTGACAAATGCCCACCAGCCCCCAGACGGGTAATTGACAGAAGTATTGAATGTACCGGCGTTCTTAACCTGATGTTCAGTCTCAACACTCGTCTGTAATTAATGAACAAACATCAGTTCTCAGTCGGCAGTTTCTCCACAGAAAGTGACAGGTTTGAAAGAATATTTTTTAATTACATGATAGTGCTTTTAAAGGTTTGGGCATAATTAAGCTGCAGAGATTGAGGCTTTGATCAAACTCGAAGAAATTTGGTGATGGATGTAGTAAAGTCTATTTTTTGGTGAGGGGGGGGGGGGGGGGGTGGGGGGGGTTGGTCATGATGCACTCAAACACACAGGTATGCAAACTATCACTCATTTTCTTTCCATTTCCATGTCCGTCACGCTCCTCAAAGTCTACGCCTTCATTAAAGAATCTGTCTGCTTTCAAGAGACGTCTTCAGCCTTTCCCTTTGGCAGTGTCCACCTCTTTGCAATCCTCGATAACGGATCACCAAGGTAGTGGAACAACGTGGACTGGCTGCCTTACTCCACATCCTCAATCTGAGAGGTCTGTCCAATTAGGCTGAACTCCTTGACTGTGCTGGGTCACAGAAGCACTGTTGGTCCATTTGACTCAATTTCATGTCATTTGAGTGTGAAATGGGCAGCGGCTGGGCAGCGGAGGCACAGAGGGCAGTGTGGAGACCTCTCATGGCAGCAGACAACGGTCTTTTCCCTGTGCATGTAAAACTGCAGTTGGTATAATGAGCTTAGGGTTAAGAAATGAAATGAATACCTTTCATTAAAGCCTTTTTTGATGTCTTTGCCTATGAAATAATCATTTGAGAGTTTTTCTCTGCGAGCAAGAGCAGCACTTCCAACAGTTCACACTTGGAAAATAACTTATTGTTTGAGAGCGGAGCTCCTTTTTTAAAATGAAGCCTGTTTTCTTGACACTTTTATCCATAGAGCCGTCCCCACCAACGCCCATTCCCATCTCTCTCTGTGAATGTGATTGTTTAGTAATTCCTCTCATTACTGTGTTTTCCCTTGACAAGCTAAACAGAACCCAGACTCACCACAGGGGTCCCGGCCGGACCCGCAAGCCTTGGTTTGGCTAGCATTGCTCCATCGCTCAGCCTTAACCTCTGGAAACCTAGCGGCTGTGAGGAAAAGAGAAAATAAAACAAGACCCTAGACACGAGCGCACACATTCACACTCACTGCTGTTGATTTTCTCTACCTCCTTACCTCACTCTGAGGAAATGATTGTCTGCTTCTTTGCCTCTGTTGAACATCTATCAGCTCATTAGTGTTGATAATACACAGAGAAAGTAAGTGTGTTTGTGTGTGTGTGTTTGCACATATGCAGCCCCTGCCTGCGGCATCCTCTCAGCCTGTTGGGAGTGTGTGTATGGGTGGTGTGGATGGGTCCACTGGCTGCTTCGTTGCGTGTGTGTGTGTGTGTGTGTGTGTGTGTGTGTGTCTGCACTCTTGCAGGACTCTAGGCTGTGTCTGGCTCTGGGAGCGGGTCTGTGGAGGTAAGAGAGACTTCAAACACCGTCCTCGGAAGGTTAGGATACACTCACATTGACTTAAATCAATGAGCTGTAAGTGTGTGTATTATTTGTGTGTGCGTCAAGGGGGGTAGCCTAGTGGCCAGGAGCAAGACGAGACATGGGTGAAGCTGAAGAGGAGTGGGTGTGCTTCTGTTTGTGTGTAGTTTGTGTGGGGGCTGGGTGGTTGAATGAGGCTGGGCGAAATGGGAGTGATGCCTACATGCGAAGGGTGGACAAATACACACGCGCACGCACGCACGCGCACACACACACACACACACACACACACACACACACACACACACACACACACACACACACACACACACACACACACACACACACACACACACACACACAGTTCCCAATAGACAAACACATGCGCACACAGAGCGGTGCAGCTGTAGTTTTTCTTGGCCCATGGCTGTGTATAGTCATTAGCTGTTTTTTTTCCACACAGATAATGAGCATAGATTGGATAGCAAACAGCCTGGCCGCATAAACTCGATCTTCATGAGATGGACATTTATTTTCTCACACACACACACAAACAAGTAGATGGATACCTCGTTAAGACATATACAGTGATGCAGGACAAACCTGGTTTTGTATTTGTCTTTAGGGCAGAAGGGGGTAAACAACATAAGAACTATAACTGTATTTTTTTTTTAATCTAATGTTAAAGAATACCAATGCAACGTTGAGCTCTCAGCCACATATTTTGCGTCAAAGCTTAAGAAATATTTTTGTATTTAATCAAACTCCCTGTAATGGGAGGGAGAGAGGGAGAGAGAGAGAGAGAGAGAGAGAGAGAGAGAGAGAATTCTGGCCACTTTTAATCGCAGGAGAGACACACTGAGCAAGCGATAGAGAGCTGTGACAATCCACTTAGTGCGCTCTGTAATCTGTTTAACCATTTAGTGAGTTGTTAGAGGAGTATGCAAACACACACACACACACACACAAAAAGCACTAGACACACACGAGACACCTTGTAGGTTTTAGCGGAGCACTGGACAGTCTGCCTCCTGAACTGGGTAGCGATTCAGTTGTGTGTGTGTGTGTGCTTGAGACCTGCTGTAGGCACTGAGAGGAGCCAGGCCTGGAGCGTGATGACAGAGACCAGACCTGGCCAAATAGAAGATCCCCCCCCAATCCAATTACCCTGTTCCTCTCTTTTATTTTCTCCTCTCCTCCCCTCTCCACTCCTCTTTTGACGGCCCTGTCTTAGCAGGGGCAGCAGCTAGTGATGGCAGTCCTGGCTGCTGTTGAAGTGGCTGGCTGCTCAGTTTTATGGATCAGAGGAGGATGCAGGCAGGATTATAAGCAGCAGGTTATGAGCAGCAAACATGGCAGGCCAGCTCCGATTTAGGAGGGTTATGTAAATGTGCTTGTCAACAAAATATGTTTTTCTGCCCTCAGTATTTTCTCTCTCTTTCTCGGTGGAAAAGCCGGATCGTTTTGGTGTGAGTAATCAGTGTGGAGCTAAAAGAGAAGATTGTTATGGGGAACGATGTGTAGACGCCGTAAATGTTTAATTTTCTCTCGTATCCAGTACTCATTCATCGGAACTAGGGGCAAGGGAAGGTATTTACTGAAGTCTTTATGAGGCTGAGATTGAGAATACATTATAGAAAGAGATGTTCATTTTAGTTGGAGATAGCAGACAAAGTAACACAGCGAGAGAACGGTCGAGAGTTTTAAGATGGCAGAGATACCTTTCGCCATGACCTCTACTGCTCTGAGACAGAAATATAGCTCAGCAGGTCTTGCCTAATGGCATTGATCATTACAAGAATACCTCCTTCAGACCGGGTAAACAGCGCTCCAGACACATGGTTAAGTACTAAGACTCAGCTGTGGAAGTAAATATGGCCTGAAAGGCGCATATAACAATCAATCTCAGTGGAGCTTTCAGATCAGCAGCCATTTTTTTTCTTTTTCTCACACAGAAATCAAACAAAAATAATTATGAGTGCAGTTACCAATCATACAAGCGTGTGTATGCTTTATTGTGATGACTGAGGGATGGGAGTACTTATTTGTGTGACAGAGACGCAGCTCATATTGATCATTAGGTCGTCACGGTGAAGTTCTGAATCCTCCCTCCTCTCTCATTGTCTTCCTCCCCTCCCCTCCCACCCATTTAGCCTGCCACTTTTTCAGCAGAAGTTTAGATCTCCGGGCCAATGTTTAATTCATTTGTACTAATGTCTTGCTCACTCTCGTTCTCCTTCACTCTCATGCGCTGGCTCACCAGCCGATCCCCTGCAGTTCTCTAATAGAGTTATTTTTCCTTGTGCCTCACTCACTTGCACCCACACTTCACACTGATGACTCTTTCTTCTTCCGTTTTTGCCAGTGAAGAATAACAGTTATGGTTTACATGCTTCGTCAGCTCTGTTTGGGGTATTTAAATAAGGTTCAAATCTTTCGAAGAACATTAAAACGGATATTTTAGGTTATTGATGCGTCACATTATGGCAAATGTCGGCAAACTGTGTTTTCTTTTTAGGTGGGGGGGGTTAATTATGTTTTGCTTGGAAATATTTTTGAATAAGAAACTTTTGTTTGGAAATATGTATGTATAGAATCCTAGTTAACGTACCCTCAGCATACGCTCATTCATTTAGTTTCTGGTCTTTGAGGCTAAGTCGTAAACTTTTCTCTTCCTCTCCACTCTCATTCAACTTTCTCACTTTCCAGTTTTTCATCCATCTTTGTTTCCTCTACGTATAGTCCTACCATTCAACATTTTGTATTCCTTTTTATGTGCCCCTGCCGCTTTGTGCCTGCCTCTTTCTTTGCCAACATTTGACAGCATTAAAGGTATGTACAGTTGTGTAAAAATATTTTGGGAGCTGCTGTCTAATCAACAATGAGAAAACATTTCACTCCTTTTCCTCC
Organism: Clinocottus analis; assembly: GCF_023055335.1. Classification (NCBI taxonomy): domain Eukaryota; kingdom Metazoa; phylum Chordata; class Actinopteri; order Perciformes; family Cottidae; genus Clinocottus; species Clinocottus analis. Next base: position 13,002 of record NW_027176004.1, on the reverse strand, counting down.
ACATACACATTCATCAATAGACGGACTGGAATCCGTTAGTTCTCTATGTGTGAAAATTGAGTATTTCAGAAAATCATAGCAAATCATCTCATTACATTTTCAAACACATTAATCACATTTTAGGTAAACACAGGTCACAGTGAAGGTTGAGTGTGCACTTCAGGAGTGAAGTCTTTATATAGTCACACTGCATGTTGGTATCTCTGATATATACATCGTTTATGAGTGAGTCTTGAGTCGGGCAGGGTATAATTATTTTTTTTTACTGTACCATTACTAATTATTTTTTAATATAAGTTTTTCAACAAAGCTTTTTTGTTCCTTTTGCTGAAGTTCTTAAGGATCCAAACATAAAAAGACAAGCGAGAATTGTTGCTACGAAATTGGTGTTAACTTCAGAATTTGTTTCATCAAAGTAAACAACATTATCAATCGGACCAGACATTCAGCACCAAAACGTGTTGAGGTTTGACACCCAGACCAAGTGTTGAATTGAATATTAAGTAAATTCAGGTTGACATAGGAAGATTTAGTTACCTGCATGTGAGCAGTAGTGAGTTAGTCACCGATATTGACTCAAATCTCGGGTCTCGATCGGGTATCAATGACAGTGGGGCCGATTATAGTCAACTCAGTTCTATGTTTATTTATTTACTAAACACATTGTATAGTGGAATTTGTATGTGTTTTTAACTTTTGACAATACTGTTGCTGCATCAAAAAAAGTTTAAAATTTCATTGGAATTCCTGTTCAATCTGAGAATTTCTTACCAAGTTGCTGCTAAATTATTTAATAATTTTGTTAATCCAGGTTATCATTTGTTACATTTTGTTTTACGAAGTTTGTAAAGCAAAGTTTAAGTCAAGCCTGATGTTTCCTTAAGCATAAAGTAATCATCCCATTATCTTCCACATAGTGGGCCAGACAGCTCATTAATTAAACGCTGGTATCTGAGCGGTACTCTGTATCGGCCGACAGTCAAAGGCCAGCTATTGGGTGTCGTGCCTAAAAAAAAAAAATCGTATCGGAGCAACGACTCCATGTGCAGGCGAGGCTGTGCTGTGCTCATTCGTCTATCTGCATTAGTGTGAGACTTGGGTGAACTTTCTTTTGTACCACTTTTCCTTGAAGTCAACAGACATGCACACACCCTCTCCCACTCCTGACATCTCTCCCTGTAGGCCAGATTGCAGAGCGCTTGGGGCCATGTTGTTTTGTCTTCTGACGAACGGACGGACAGACAGACAGAGAAAAGAGAGACTTACCCTGGCCAGTGATTACGCCAGTTTGACACCACAGACATGGGAAGGGGGTAGTGAAAAAGGCACCGTAGAGAACGGTGTGGAGATGATATGAATAACAATGTATGTGGTGTGTCTCCCTGGACCCTGATAACCTGCAGACCTGAGCCCTGTCCCTGTGACAGGCCGGCCTTTGTGGCCACTTTATCCCGCCTGTACACTTGTAAGGTAGAGCCGGGATAATCGCACCTAATCTAATTAAGGCTAAAGAGGGCCATGACTGAGGCTGGCCAGAAGCAGACTGGGCACACTCACACACACATCAACAAACACAGCTCGGCAGTAAAATCCTGTTTGCATCAGAAAAATAAGGTTGTCATATTGATTATGCAAATAAGGGACTAACCGGGGCTAACTGCCTCTCGGCCAGCCGGTTACAGCTGACACGGACTAAAGACAGGAAGAAAGGATTAGGACACATTCAGCTTGCTTTTTTCTTTCTCGTCTTGTTTTAGGTTGAAAAAAGCCTTGTTACCCGTTGTGTATATGGAGGTTATTTGTGGGAGAAAAGGAAGACTTCTGAAATTAGTTTTTTATATTTCCAAGTTACAGTAAACATGCAGAACATGACCCACACATACTTCCTTTGTAACAACTTGTATTGCTAGGATTATAAGTGCATGATTTAATATATTTGAGGTTTTGTGACATTATGGTGAGCAGTAATTTGTAACACTGCTCTGACGGCAACGACGCAACTAAAAACAAGCAAACAGACAGCTTCATATATTCAGTAAAACATGAGATGAGAGACACAGAAAGACTGTGATAAATAAACATTTCTCAGTGTTTATGCATAAACTAACCATTATTTTGTAGTCATTAATTCATCTGTTGAATATTTTTTAATAAACAGATGTCAAAAGTAAAGTAACCGCGGCCTATCACAAGGTACTTGAGCCCATCGAGACATCGTCGTATGTCTTGTTTTGTCCCACCAACCAGAAACTCAAAGGCATTTAAATAAAATTCATGTACGACAGAAAAAAGACAGAAGAGCAGTAAATCCTAACGTTTGAAAAGGTTTGACAAACAAATATTTGGCATATTTGAAAAGTACTTTATTAATCTCCAAGGAGAATTTTTTTTGTCTGATTGAAAGACTTTTTAAACAGTTATTACAACTAGGTACAGCTTATAAAGACATGTTGTGGATGCATGGCTATTATTAAATTGTCTATGTAGGTGTGTACGCATGCAAATACGTGGCTGCCTGTATATGTGTGTACACACTTGTCTTCAGGTGTGTGTGTGTTTTGTGTGTGCGTGCAGCCAGCCGGCAGCCAGATTGCTATTTCCCCTCTCTGCCCCTATAGAAAGGCCCGGGTATTCTCTGGATGAGGGTGTGATGTACAATTGAAGGGCAGGATTGAAACTGATTACCTTGTTAACTCCTGGCACCCACTGGCAGCTTGAAATAGACCTGAGCGCCAGGGCCTGATTTGCAAATGAATTACCTCTCGCCCGGCCCACCCCTTCCATTCCTCCGTTTTCCTCCCTCTCCCCCGTTCTTTTTCTTTTTTTGTGTCCATTCTGTGCCAAGATCATCTTTTTATATTGTGCCATGACAGATGCTGTGCCGGGCTGCCATTGTTCCCCATCAGTTTTTCTGGGGCCACGAGGAGAGCCAAAAGATTTCCACATGTGATTTTAACACAAGCGCCCCCCCCTGCCACATAGCCCGGCGCTTTATTCTTTGTGTACCAGTCCTGAAATCTATAGAGTTTTGGAGCAGGCGGAAATGTTAGGGAGTGTCATTGTTTCCGTCTCAATAACGGAGAGGTATTTTTCTGATTAGGAAAGGTTCTAATTGGGAGGTATGAAAAGGACCACCGGCTATTGAAGAAACCGCAGGGAAATTGATTGCTCTCCATGTCTCTCTGTCTTTGTCCCACTCTCCCTCTACGTAACACACAGAAAATAAGTCAATTTACTTTCAAACTTGGCCCCAGCATTCACTTCTTTTCAGCAGCGAGTTGGTATGTAAGGGCGATGAAGAGGGATAGTCTAAAGAGAGACACACTCGCTCTACACGTTTAAATACGTGTGTGAGCGGATCGGTTTGACGGTTGAGTCGGCGGGCTCAAAATGAGTTGAAGATGGTTCCTCAACCATGACCTGCTGATGCATGATTTGTTTATTTAATAGCAAACTAAATGTGACTGCCTGTCAGGTCCTATAAGCACAGGCACAGGGGCCCTTCTGCCGAAAGTAGGCGCAAAGGCTTTTCCTTCCATCTTCCAAATTTGACAGAAAACACAGTATTGATGACCAGGTTTAATGTAAGATTCAGATTGGTATTTGAAAGCTTTGCTCATTTTACAATGCTTTTTTTTCATTTTGGGAGTTTAGGCGAGACTTAAAAATGAGAACAACAACCTGTCAGTGCTCTCTGGTGACAAACTGTGTAATGTAAAACTGTTCATATGACCTTAAACCGAGTTTGGCATTTCTGTGAATTGTAATGTCTTTTTAGCAGCCGACATATACAGCGATACAAATATATCTGCAATGGGCTCATACTGGCTGCTATGGTGGCCTGGCAGATTTAGATTTTAAAAAGAAGACAATAATAAACTATCGACAAGGACAGAAAGTCAACAGTTCACACAAAAACAGTTTGATCGATAACACCGAGACTCATCTCCATAATTGGCCCCTTCTGCCATTGCATCCTTTTTTATTTCAGTTACGCTAATAATGTCGACATCATTCAAAAGTGGTGTTGCAGGTGGCACAAAATGAAAATAGTCAAATAGTCTGTGAAGGATAAATAAAGGCCGTTTGGCTCGGTTGCACTGCTTCAACTTCAGCCATACAAGTGCTTCATAATAAAAAGTTCTGTCAAATTTGTACCCCAGGTGCAGAATGACAAAACACCTGTTTTTAACAGAGATGATGATGTTTAGTAATCACAAGTTGTATTCTCGTCTGTTAAAGTGATTCAAAAAGTAACTTTTCAAGAAACGTATTCCTGCTCCACAAGTGTTTCAAGCTGTCTGTCTGTCTGTCTGTCTGTCTGTCTGTCTGTCTGTCTGTCTGTCTGTCTGTCTGTCTGTCTGTCTGTCTGTCTGTCTGTGTGTGTGTGTGTGTCTCTCTCTCTCTTTCTCTCGTTTTCTCTCGCTCTCTCTCTCTCTCTCTCTCTCTCTCTCTCTCTCTCTCTCTCTCTCCTCTCTCTCTCTCTCTCTCATCCACAACCAGGTGTCAGATATGGGCCACATATGAACAGGTGTGTGTGTGTTTATCACAGAGAGCAGAAAGGCCAGCCATAAATCCGCTTCTTCCTTTCTTCTTCCTCCTTTTCTGACTTTTTTATTGACTGCACTTAACCCTGCCTTCAGAGAAACATAAAGTGCTGAATTTGTTAGCCCCCTTTTTTTAATGGACTGCTTTTCTCCACCATTTTGGGATTATGCTAAATTGGAGCCCCCTCCTTTGGGAAAGTGGGTGGGGGTTGTATGCGTGCATGTGTGTGTGCGCATGCCGAATTACATAGAAAGCATAGAAGCATAAGTCTGTGTTTTGTTCCCTCTCGTGTGTTCTGCGTGGAAGAGTGACAGCCCCTGACTTACCCTTGCATTATCCCTTCCTGAGAGTTTGGCGTGCCCCCCCCCAGCCCTCCTCTTAGCTGTATAAAACCCTGAGAGGGAGCTCTGATAGTACACACAGAAGAATACAATTTCAATTTCAATTGGCAGCCCTGTTAAAAAGGAGCTATGGAGATGGCAATCAGGCCTGGGGGAAAGGTGTGTGTGTGTGTGTGTGTGTGTGTGTGTGTGTGTGTGTGTGTGTGTGTGTGTGTGTGTGTGTGTGTGTGTGTGTGTGTGTGTGTGTGTGTGTGTGTGTGTGTGTGTGTGTGTGTGTGTGTGTGTGTGTGTGTGTGTGTGTGTGTGTGTGTGTGTGTGTGTGTGTGTGTGTGTCCTGACTGCTTAATATCAAGCTTTTGCCTTCTATTAGTTAAACAGGCAGATGTCACTGATGTGGACGATGTATTAGTGCATTGTGTGTTTTATTTGTGTGAGTATGCTCGCTCAGGTGTCCCCATCACATTGACTCTTTAATAAATATGCCTGCCATTCTATCAGCAGTCAAACAACATATGAATGCTCAATGACACGCTTGACAAGGCATGTAACTGTGGCAAATGGGGTGTGCATGCACACACACACACACGCACGCACACAAAAAAAAATCATATGAGTGATGTCTCTTTCATAGCGTTACAGTGTCCTGTCTTCCTTTGCTCACTATCGCTGACTGATATCAGGCTGAGAGGCTGCTGTAAGCCAAAATGTTATTTCTGCAGTTCAGTAACAAAAAGAAATAAGAACACTTAAATGAAACAGAGTCTTACAACGTGGTCTTAGGTTTGTGTTCTTTCCCCAGTAAACGCGGCTTCTTTCTGGATCCCTGCTTACATTTTCCCAGCTGTTTTGAATGATAGTGATTTCAGTTAGTACATTTGCATTTACATGATCTATTTTAAGAATAAACCAACCAGCAAAATGTTTTACTTTTGCTATTTTGATAATCTGTTTCGTGGATTGTGTCATATTTTAAGCAGTAATGCCAACCATTACCTACAATGAATATTGTTTGTTTCAAGTGTCAGACACATTAAAAAAATGTTTTAAAGGTATGCTTTAAATATTGCTTTAAGGTCAGGGTAAGATTTTCTGGTTCAATAGTTTAAGACTCGTCACTCCCCGTACTTTATATGCAGAGTATGATGGAGCCATTAACATTGGTGTTGACATTTGAATTAATTAATTTGTCCTTAAATTAGAGGGTATTTCATCGCCTTTTTACAGTACTTTGTTGCAGAAAGGGCAATCATTTCGATTGACCTGCTCTTGCTGTTCACGTACTAGCAAAGCATACTTTGCTAGTAAAGCACAGTTAAGTTGTTCCGGCCACAAATAGGGGACAAAAAAAGGAGACAAATAGGGCCAGTGTAAGAGAGCCGGGACAAAGTATGCCTAATATGACTTGATAAACCTGGCCAGTAGTGGGCAGTGAAAGGGTTAAAGCTTCCACACTCAGGACAGCAGGCCTGAGAGGTAATGCATGGCTGATGAGTGCTGGGCTAATGGGCAGCTCTGTTAGCTGGGACTCAAATGACTGCCTCTGCATTTTAAGTCCCTCTGTCGCCGCCGTTGACTGACTGAAGATATTTATCTTCGCTGTGTCAAGGGGCGGAGGGGGAGAGGAGGAGGTTCAAGTAAGGAGAGGAAGAGAAAGAGAGAGGGTGAGGGGAAGAAGGCATCTTAGAAAAACCTGAAGACCCTAATGCAATTATTAGAAACTTGACCACAAATGACAACTCTTCTGATACCGGCTCTGTAATTAATTGTCTTCTAGCAGGAGTGCAGGGGTTTGGGAGGGGGAGAGAGGAGGGTGATTGGGAGGGAGCAAAATGAGACGAGGAGAGACGGAGAAGAACAGGAGGTAAGATAAGGCAACAGCTTAAAGACCCTGTTTAAAGACAGAAAAAGGTTTGGAGACAGTGAAACAAAACCTGTACTGTGACTTATTGAGGCCACAAGAATACGCGGGTTGGACGGAAAAATATGCAATCTAAAGAAGTGGATTAAATAAGATTAAATGCAGGAGAGGCAAGGGTGAAAAAAAAGCTGGAATGAGACAGCAGAAAAGTGCACACTGTGATGGATCCAGTGGCCATGTTAAATTGGATATATTGACCTTGCCAGGGCTCAGTTTAACACTCACACTTGTTTGTCTTGTTTTACTTAATTGACTGCAGATAACTAATTACCATTTCCTGGAACAACTCTCAATTCTCTGACCCCTCCTTTTCCCACTGACCATTCTGTGTCGAGCTCTCTTTCACTTTCTGTCTTGAAGCTGGTTTGAGGGTAAAAGAGAAGTAATCTGTGCACAAAATATGCCAAGTTCCCAGAAAAGTAATAATGCAGTGTGTCCTGTCCAGCTTCACAATCTTCGTCGTACCAAATGCAGAACGTGATGATAAGCAACTGTCGGTATCGCCTGATATTAAATGTGCTAAACAGTGCGTCCATAAAATCTCGTACAATGTTTAGTCGCTTTTTTTTCATTGCAGTGCTGTTTGTCCTGCCCTTATATCATTTGATTCAAGAATACGTTTGCCACTTCCTAGTGCTCAAGTCCAAGATCAGTGTTCATCAAACAAGCTTCTTGCTAGCTCACACATTTGAACACTTGTGTATCAGAGCTGACATGCAGCCTTGTGCAGTACATGAGAATTGTGGGTGTATCTCGACATGGAGAACACTTTCTGGACAACATGGGAGAAACAAACAGATAGTATGGCAGAACAGCAAAATTTGTTGCTAATATATTAATAAAAATTATTTTCTGTCTATTTTCTGTAATCATTCTATTGATGCATTTTGTTCTAAGATGCAGCTTTCTCTTGATATTCTATTGCAAACGTAAACAACTTTGTCTGGTGTGAGGCGGCTACAATTGTAAGAAGATGGCAAAAAGTGAAAAGGTTTTACCTTAGGAATCTTTATAAACAGAATATGTTGGCATCGTGACCAGATTTGGGCATCTGAAGAGTTTTGTAGAGACCATGTGTGTAAAAGTGGTTGAACGTTTTGGCCGGAATGTAATCTCTGAACCCACCGGCTACTGCTTGATGATGAATTTCGATTTTGAATGGTTAAAAATCAGCTTGTAAACTGGCTACTTGTCTACCCTCACATCTCGAGATGCCACTTGGACTGTAAACAATGAGCAGGGCACGGAAAAGAAGTTGTGCCCCAGATATCCGCGGACTTCAACGGGACCCCAGGAGTAAAGTCCTTTGCCCCCGTAGGCTTATCGGTTGTGAGACCGATAGCCGACGTGTTTCGAGATTGCTTGTCCACTAATATGACATCCTAGTTGCCGCGTGCCATCACAGCGTCGGATGTGACCGCAGCGTAAGTACAATTATTTTTAATGTGCCACAAGTTCAGTGTAAAATAAACGATGGGTCTGTCGAACCTTCCAGCATGCTAAGCCCGCCACACCGTATGACAGATGTCTGTCTGTTGACTTCATCCCTGTCTTTCCATGTCTTCACTTCATCTCTCCCTCCATCTCTCCCTCCCTCGGAGTGCCAGGGCTATAATGTGCTCCTATGGTTGTAGTAAGCAGGCCACAGTGTCTCTGAGGCCTTGTGCTACACCACCATTACTATCTGGCTTGCCTCCACTACAAATTGGATGAACAGGCACTGACACATTTTCAATATTATTACATTAAACCAAGTGGATTTTGATTGATAACCTAATATTGGCCTAATGCAAAACATCAATCATGGCAAGTATATTAATTATTTAATATTGTGGTGTAATTCAGAAATCGATGCTGCCTCTGCGTTGAAGGCACAGAAAGCGGTGGGAGGGAGGGAGAGAGATAAGGAGAAAAGGAAAGCTCTGTCCCTGAAGACCTCAGCAGATTATATGATGTTTTGAAAAGAGAGATGAGGATGTAAAATGGTGTTGTGTGTGTGTATGTGTGTGTGAGCGCGCGCACGCCAGCTGTGTGCATCTAATGGATAGAGTGATCCCTTCGGCCCTGGTGCGAACAGTGCTGGACAGCTTGCCCTTGATAAAGTCCAGACGAGATGACAGAGTGGTGGATTAAATGCAAGTGAAGAGCTTAATAAAGATTGGATCACAAAAATAAAAGACAGGATGAAAAAAAATAATAGACTTGGTTATAAAAAGGAGTGCGAGGGGAGAGAGAGGCGGAAGAAGAAAATAAGCGAAGGGAAAAGACTGGAGGAGGAAGGATCGAGCGCTGCGTCTCCCCTGTGTTAGATTGTTTCTCACTAATTGTGCTTCATTAGCGGATTACACACACTGTCACCACGGTAACAAATGTCTTGCTGTCTGGTTTGCCGGGCGCCCGTCATGTATAATGAATGTGGCGGGATGTTTGTCAGAATGTAATGTAATTATAGCGAGATGAAGTTTGCCTTAAGTGGTTGACTTGTCTGCATGTGGCTCAGCAAACATCCTTTCTTCACCACTTCTTCTCTTGTTGTTTCTTACTTTTGTGAATGTTTCAGTTTAGCAGTGCAGTCATTCCTTTGTCCTGTTGTTTAGAAATGTTGATAATACCTGGGACCTGGGCTGATGCATGGCTGGATGGAGGGAGGCAAGGATGAAGGAATGGAAGGAGGGAGGGATGGATGGAGTGAGTTAGGAAAGGAGGGATGCAGTAGGGATGGAGGGATGATGGATGGATGCATACAGGGAGGGATGGAGGGAGGGATGGAGATGTGGGTGGGGGTGGGATGGATTAGACAGTATGTAATTTTAGAGATGGTGTAGATTTACACTGTGATGCTGCTGGCTGCATTAGCAACTGAAGCCTGTCGATAAGCCTTCCTCTCTAAACACACACACACACACACACACACACACACACACACACACACACACACACACACACACACACACACACACACACACACACACACACAGTGAAACTACACGGCCAGGGTGGAGTTGTCAGTAATGGGGGCCAGAGTTGGGTGGGGGGGTGCAGGGGCCTGTTTGTGTTCTCTTGATCTGTTGATTTCCACTGCTGCAAATTTGAAATGTGCCAAAATAGCATCTATTATTTACTGCCAATTTGCTCTTTTTAAAACCGAATGCCCCCCCCCCCTTTCCTCTTCTTCCACTTCCATGGCTCGCCATTCTGCCGGTGCTAGCCTGATAATCATACACACATTTTTTTTAATAATTCACTGACAATAAACTCTTGAGTTCTTTTCCTGTAGTTGGCAATTATTATTATGGCTGCCAACAGTGCGGCAATAATATCAGCTAACCTCTGACTGTGTGTATGCAAACGCACACAGTACTCCAGTCTGAAAGGATACAATTAGGATAATTTTCCTTTTGCTTTACAAAAACCTTTTTGATGTCATGGAGATCAATTTCTTGCACAACCATTTCCATCCGGCTCATAACTGAAAAAAAAAATCAATAAAATGGTTATGACCATTGCTTACTGTATTTACTAGAGCTGAACAATTATCCTCTAAATAGCACAATTGATTAATTTAGTAATTTTAAAAACATTTAAAAATAAGATGGTGACTGGTTTCAGGTTCTTAAAATAATGAATATATAAAATTTATCATTTTGAACTTTAGAAACTTGTTATGGTGATTTTCTTTGCCATTTTCTGACATAATATAGGAAGAAATCAGAGAAAAGAAAATAATGAGTTGATTAATGAATAATGAAAAAAAGAATTTAGGCTAATTAAAATTAGGTACAAGTATTGTTGCACACAACGTTTAAAATATTCATTGGTTCTGAAATGTTCATCCAAATACACTTGAATAGAGATTGTTCTCCTCTCTCCCTTATGTGTATTTATCTAAGTGTATTTTTTTCCAAGAATGTGTGTATAGCTCTGCAAAAAAAAAAAAAACGTTTTGTGTCTGCGCTTCATTTACAGTATTGTAAATGTGTTGTTGTGTTGCAGGGAAGCCGCGAACATCAAAGGCAGATTAGAACATCTGGTAAGTTCTATTTGACACCCCACTTTTATCCTCCACAGCACACACACATGCACACACAAATACACAGACACACACACGCACTTTGATATCTGCATTCCTAATGAAACCTCCAGCATTGGAGCTGAATACCTGCAGTTCCAGGCATGGAAAGAGAGGCACAGAGTAAACACAGAAAACAGGGATAGAAGCAGGGGAGTGTGCCTCTTAGGGCCTGGTCCACCTTTTATATTAGTTTCATTTATCCAAAATTCACACATAATTTTGCATTTTGTCGTGGATATTTTCAGGACTTCTGCATGTGTGCGTACCTGTTCTCACATGGACAAATGAGTGGAAAATCTTATTTTTTTAAAAACTTTTTTCCCCTCACACACACTCCTTCCTTCTCCCTCTCCCTCGTCCTGTCAGCATGGGGCCTTCCCTCAGTCTTCTCCCATCCTTGAATCGGGAGCCTGCTGGAAATGCTCTCCGGGGACTGCCCTGAAAATTTAATAGCCAACGTTCCCAGCGTTTCTCTTACTTCTCTCTTTAATTCGGGGTCAGAAAGCCGTGCAACAAAGTGAAAAGGTTCTCGCTCCTCTTTTTGGGTGGGAAGGATCCGAGGTTGGATGTGCCCCATATTCCAGGGGATGAATTATAGACAGGGGTCAGCGAGGGTCCTGGCTCTCCGTGGATGTCACATGCCCTCCCTCCCTCGCCTCCCTGCATACTAAACCTGCAAGTCCCAGCACCTTACGCAAATGACCCCCCGCCCCACCACGCGCTACGCAAATGACCCTGAATATGCCACACAAATGACTGACCCCGAAATTCAAACGGTTTGCAGTAACTCTCAACCTGAGCGAGCAGCAGACCAGATAATAAAGTTCACCTCGGATCTCAGCGTTGGCGAGCTGAGTCACAGCATTGTTGCATTTTATTGATTGTTATCAGAACTCTGATTGAACCGGGAAAAGACTGGGGGGATTTTGCCTGCAATTTTCTCAGTTTACATCAAAATGGCTAATGCTATTAAAGCTATGCTTACATGTACACCTATAAGACCGTTATTAATTCATTATTTACAGCGGCCTCTTTGGTCTTGAAACCACGCCCTCGCTCTCTAGTTCACCGCTCCCTACTTCTTGTTCCACTGTGGGCATTTCTTTAGGGCACTATATAGTGCATATATTTCTCACTCGGTTCAGACACTTAAATACAATGATGGACATTAAATATAGTGCACGATATAGTAATGGTCTAGTTTGGCTATAGAGATGTCTACGGTCAGGTCTGGAGGTGTGATTGATGTGGTACTCCATAAAGGGGGGTCTGAATTATTCAAGAGAGGATTACTTGCATAAACAGTATTAATCAATATGTGTATTGGCAGTTACATCTTGGCAAACATTAGGTAATGTATGTCTTAAAGGCAAGTGGAGGAATGTGAACTAATTTCCATGAGACATAAGTGATACTGGATCAGTTTTATTGCAGAAAGATATTATGAGATTTTTCACGTTTTTACACTCGCACAAGTAACCTTGAATTTAAATGTGTATCATATTAAAATCTTGTACTAATTTGTTTGAGTTATCCATAACTGTTAATGTAAACTAGAATGTCTGATACACCGATGGGAGTAGTTTTTCACATTTGAGTGTGTTTGTGTTAATGTCTATTCGCATGTTCCCATTTGTTTCTCAGGTTTACCATCACACACACACACACACACACACACACACACACACACACACACACACACACACACACACACACACACACACACATTGGTATGTTTACCAGTGTATTTTTTTTGAGTATATATATATATATATATATATATATCTCGGGGAATTTGAACACCTGAATACTGAGTGTTTGAATTTATGGGTGTGTTTATGCTCATGGGGAGATTGCACCCCAGTAGTCAGCTGCCTGGGGAGCGCAAGACTCAGATTACGATTCGGGACAGAGAACTGTAAATAATGGAGCTCATCTTCCTCTGAGGTAGAGTTGCAGGGCTGTTCGAAAGCGCCGTTTCCCTCTGTACCTGGCACATACTGTATATATCCCTGTAGATTTCTAAACAGGCATTTATGACTTTCTGTTGATGTACTGCTCTTAAGATTAGTGCATCCACCATATTGACACTTATTGTGGTGTCACCAAGCTCAAGTCATATG
>NW_027176003.1:0-18940 GCF_023055335.1 Clinocottus analis | reverse complement strand
CAGGTCCACCTCCAAATAAAGTGATAGATAGCATAAACTTTCATATTATATTCTAGCTTTATCTCTCTTCTCATTTTAGCGGATCTGTAAAGAGAACCCGTTCAACAGGAAAGCTTCTCCCTCTCCTGCTAAATCCAGAACCAAACCACCAAAAGGCCCTCGTCCTGCCAGACCCCCGGCCCCCGGCCATGGCTTCCCTCTTATCAAACGCAAGGTAGAAAACTAAAGACAACATAGACTGTATGCTTTGTCATGACAAATAAAATATAGAAAATTCATGAAGAAGTTCTCAATTGATCTGTCTTGTCCAAACATCCACCCAGGTGCAATCAGACCAGTACATCCCAGTAGAGGACATCCATGGGGAGATGGGTCAGCTGGAGAAGCAGCTGGATGAGCTGGAGCAGAAGGGAGTGGAGCTGGAGAAGAAGCTGAGAGACAACCCTAACGGTAACGCATCTCTTGATTTAAATCAGTTAAGGCCAGTTACATGTTGTAAATGATGTCCCCACATACAGTGCATAAAAGTTAGGTTCACTATATTTCAGATTTTATAACTTTACTAAAATAACAGTGCAGCTTAAATAGCTCACAAAAGTATTACAAAGGATTATAAAAAATATTATCTCCTCAAGAAAAAGAGGGGGGGGGGGAATACATTATCCCTATATTTCACTTGAAATAACTACATGGTATAACACATATTCTGTGTTGCTCTTTTCTGTTTCCAGATGAGGATGAGGAGCACCTTTTGGTGGACTGGTTCACTCTCATCCATGAGAAACATCTTTTAGTACGACGAGAAGCTGTACTTGTCTACACGTACGTATGAGACGGCAGCAAGGGGCAAAAGACAAAATTATTGCTGATTAGTTTTTTTTTACTTCACTTACAAGCACAGTGTGTCAAATGTAGGGGTATTTTTTGACAAACTAAATAGCATATTTATAACTTTGTTTTTTTTAGTGTATAGTCACATGAAACTAAGAATTTTGGGGTTTTCTTTAGCATGAAAGAGCTATTTATATCTTGTAGGGAGCCGGTCATCTTCATTGGATGTTGCCATCTTGCTCAACCATGTTTCAATGCAGCCCAGAGTGGACAAACCGAACACTGGCTCGAGTGAGAGCCTTTCGCGTTTTGTGTTTACTGAAGCGAGGGACAGATACCAAAAACCTAGTATTAGGGCCCCATTGCTAAATAATAATTATATAATGATATAAGTATTTATAAGCTTTGACGTTCCTGGTACTTTTGTATAATTTATGATCATGCAGCTTTCCCTCTACTCTCTCTGTCGGGGCTAAGCTCCTCCAACTATACACACACACACACTCACACACACACAGACACACACGATGTGAGTGAACCAGCTAATGTGCAGATTACTCGTTGAAGAAAACTATGCTATCACTGATATAAAACATTAATAATTAAATTCTCTTCAACTACATACATTTGGACACAACCTAATTCAATCACCTCTGTTGGCAGTACTTCATCCACCACCACTATGTTAACACAAAAACAGCTTCTTCTTTTGTTGTTCTTGTAAACTTCTATGCTGTCTAAGGCGAAGCTGCCAGGAGGACAGACCGAATGACACTCGCATTCTTTATTAACTTCACTTTTATTGACATTTTAGATTTGTTCATAGTGAATTACTTTATATAATGACTTTGCTGTTGTTCATATAACTGTTGCTTCAAAATAAATAAATTTAGTTTTATTTCAAATATAAATAAATTATAATTATTTTCGGACTTCATTTGTTTTTAAAATACTATATATTTTAAAATCAATCATCTAATCATGAAGAAGAATGTAATATTGATAAGAGTACCTCCGAGTTGTACTAAAGTCCTAAAGCTTGGAAACTGAGGGTGACCGGCGGTTATGTTACTCACTGCAGGGCGAAGCAGCAGAACCTGGAAGAGAGACAAGCTGACGTGGAGTATGAACTGAGGTGTCTTCTCAACAAACCAGGTGTGTTTTTCTCCATCATTCTAAGAAAACTTAATCAAATCCAGTGGTTGACTCCTGTTACAATCAAATTGCTGCCACCCATATTTAACCCGTTTATCCACACACACATTATACTGAAGAAAACATTATATAGTTTAAAAAACAACCTCCTTCTCTAGAAAAAGACTGGACAGACGAAGACAAGAGCCGGGACCAGGAGTTAATGGCTGAGCTAGTTACCATCATTGAACAGCGCAACCAAATTGTTAACAACATGGACCAGGACAGGCAGAGGTAATCTATACCAATTAACTATGTGTCTCTACAGGGATCCCACAGTGTTTTTTATCAGTGATATTTTGCAATTACCAGCAATATAACAGTCATTCTGTCACAGGGAAGAAGAAGAGGATAAACTTGTGGAAGCCATGCTGAAGAAAAAAGGTAGGATTTAGAGAAAGCTCTATTTGTAGTTGGTCAAAGAGAAGACCAATACATAAAATGAGTATGTAAATATGGCGTCTTCTGCTTTCTTAATGCTCTTACTTTCTTTCTTTTAGAAACTGTGAATCCTTTTTATTTTCTTATTTCCATCCTCAGACTTCCATAAGGAACCAGACGTTGACCACCAGAAGAAAAAAGGGGCGAAGTTCAAACCCATTAAAGTGCTCAAGCGGCTGAGCCATAGAGGAGAACCAGGCAAGGGCCACAGTCCCCGCAAGGAGAAAACCCCATAGCAAGAACCCATTCTCCTCCGAGATGAACCGAGACTGTTTTAAAAAAGGCTAACGGCCTGTGTCTACATAACACCCTTTTAATGAGTGCCAGCGTCTTCTTTTTCTTCTTCAATTGTTCTCATTGAGGAGAAAGTGTATGCGGCCACCAACACAAGAGCCATCCCAACATCTTTCTTTCTGAGCGCTTGTTTTGGCTGTGTCTGTCTTCCCTGAGCTTTATGTTTCGGACACTAACGATCATAAGACCGAAAAAAACATTTAGGAACAGAGAGGTGTTGTGGACACTGAATGTTGCCGGTGAGTAATTTTATTACCATACGTCTTGTGTCGCCTTGCTCTAACGTCATGTAACGTGGAGACAAGCTCATCGATGCGAAGTAAAAAGCAGACATCCTCCGTTTAACGGTAATTGGAAAGAAAAAAAAGTTAAACAAATATATTAGTATAATATAGCTAGTACATCATACACCTGTGGTGATGGATTGTTAATACATTGTTCTCATAGGAGCAAAGATAATTGTGCACAGATAGCTTTTTCATTAAAGCTTTTCCTGTCTTTTCTGTCAATAAAAGGTGTTATGTGGACACAGGCCATAAGGCAAATAGAGAAATGCACCAGATCAGCAATGTGAGGTCATGTTTAACTGTGGCATTTATGGCTTTGAAAAGCACTCCCTGCTCACATCTTACTTGATGCTTCTCCAAAAAGTCTCTTCAGTGACAATTTATTAGTTGTTTTTTTTTTTTTTAAAGAGACAATTTAACATCTCAACTGCTTTAAGAGCTGACATGTTTGTAAGCTCTCTGACTTTTCAGTTGAGTGAATTGTTGTATGCTGCTTCACTGTCCTGGCATTGCAGAGCATGTGTATCCTGTTGGTCTGTGTCAGGGTTCAGCAAAGGTGTAACTCGACAGTTAACTTTGAATGAAGTCGGTTGGATGCAAGTTGATCCCTGATGTCTATGAGTTTATAAGATGTTTTTAATCTCTTCGTGTGTCTATCTGAGAGGGTTTCACATCATGTCTGGTTTGGAGCCTGTGGTACGTGTAAAAGTAAAAAAAAAAAAAAATGAAACCGCTTTAAAACCAGCAAACTGAAATCCTTGAAATGCTCGATCGACAAAGGATACCTAAGCTCTTCAGCTGCTATGTGTTATGATTGTCTGTGGGTTCCTTCATTTTAAGTTTCTTCTGCAATAGTTTTCCGATGGTGTCTTTTTTTTTAAAATCCAAATCATCTTAGACATGGATGAACGTAGAAACAGTATTTGTGTGCGACAAAAATCTGAAAAACAAATGTAAACCCTCATTCAAGGTTTATTATGAAAGGTCACAAATGTAATGATGAATATTAGAAAAGGGCAGATATACAGACTTATAACAACTCCAGCGCAGCACGAGCTTATAATAGTTTTAACCATTGGGAAAATCCTAAATATGAACTCATTAATTTATATCTTACTATGCCTTTCTGTATGTTTCCATGTTTTGCCTTAAAAAAGTGTTCATATTGTTTGTACGAGTGCCATTTATTTAACTGCATATGTGGATAAGCATAATTTGTTCTGCTTGTGTAAATGTCAGTAAGTTTATTTCTTCTGTTCCTGTTTTATCAGTGAGACTGTCTTTGTCTTTGTCCTCCATTTTAAATGGTAATTTCAGTGGTCTGTGTTTCTGCTCTGTGCCTGTCTTAATGTCCAGCTGAAACCAAGGTCTTCTGTAGCACCACATTTCTGTCAGCGTCCTAAAAAGGATTATAAAAGAAAGCTGACACTGGAAGGCAACAGATTAAAATAACTTCATGCAAGCCGTTCATGTTTCTTGTAAATCAAATGCTTTCACAGCCTGTTGTCTTTATATTGTTTTATGGAACTGCTTTTATAGTTGTAGCACAGCCAGTCAGATGTTACCTCTTTTGTAGTTTTTGCACTCATCACGTCACACTTCAAACATCCATAATCTGAATTTGAAGTTGTGTTGTTAGCATCTGATTTGCAGGAAGTAACTTCCAAATGTTCAGTCAGTGACGTTAAGTTTTCTCTCCCTCGTCTCTTCCAACTCCATCTTTTCTGTGATCTTTTCTGCGCTCTCCTCTTCCCTCTCAGGCGTAATTGTGTTATTCTTTGGACCGCGGGTCTTGTCCAACACCTTCAGCTCTCGAATCCTCTGTTATTGGAGTTATGACACAGCACAGGGTTATGTGCAATTACACTTTAAAAGAGACTTAATACTATTACATAAATACAGCCTGGCACAAATGCTAGTTCAATTATCTATTTACTTCAGTACTAATATGAATCAGTATCTTAGTGTGTTGTTTAAAACCACATCACACTAAACAACAATAAATCAGTGAAGTTAAAGCATCTGTGTTCTCTAAAGATATTTCCAAAACCAAGACAGCATAATACAGATTTGAGCCTGTATTGAAACCACTGCTTGTTTACCTGGGATATCTCAGTGTTGATGATGTTGATGTATGGCTTCTCCTGGCCCAGAGAAGACATATCCGCCAGAAACTGTCTTCTGTCCTCTATCTCATCCAGTACTACAAAACACACATGTTAATATTAGAATTTTTCAAGGGGCACTGGATATATTTAGTCAAGCAAAGTAGCGGTGCAGAATTTATTTTAGTCTGATATTAATAGAAACCGCTTAATTTAATTCAAATGTGTCCTTTTCAGGTTGTAATGGGACATAGCACATGTAACTCTTGTACATCGTCTGTCTGTGCCGTCAGCCTCACCTTCCTGATACCGGTCTTTCTGCTCTGGGTTCGGACATGTGGGAACCTTTCGGTAAAATGCAGGCGTGGGCTCCTCTTTTCCTGTTGCCAATATATTCTGAAGCCTCACCTTCTCTTTCTCTAAGTCTCCTGGGAAAGTGAAACAAGTTACAAGCAGCAATTGTTTTCAATCTCAGCCTGTCAAAACCGATGAATGAATGGCCAACACACTTGAGGGACCGGGATGAAACTTTTCTCTGACATAGCTGTTGCCAGAGCGACAAGCTTCAGCAGTGCGTTTCTGAGGCGTGCATAGCAGATGTCTCTGGACAGATTTAGTGGTTTTAGGCTCAGTGGGTGAAGTTGATGATGTGGGGTAAAAGGTCAGTGGTAAAGCTGCTCCCTCTGTGGAGAAAAGTAAAAAAAATTATATATATATATATATATATATATATATATATATATATATATATATATATATATATATATATATATATATATATATATATATAATAAATATAAATATAAATATAAATATAAATATATATATATATATATATATATATATAAATATATATATATATATATATATATATATAAATATATATATATATATAAATATATATATATATAAATATATATATATATATAAATATATATATATATAAATATATATAAATATATATATATATATATATATATAAATATATATATATAAATATATATATATAAATATATATATATAAATATATATATATAAATATATATATATATATATAAATATATATATATATATATATATATATATATATATATATAAATATATATATATATATATAAATATATATATATATATATATATATATATATATATATATAAATATATATATATATATATATATATAAATATATATATATATATATAAATATATATATATAAATATATATATATAAATATATATATATAAATATATATATATATATATAAATATATATATATATATATATATATATATATATATATATAAATATATATATATATATATATATATAAATATATATATATATATATATATATATATATATATATAAATATATATATATATATATATATATATATATATATAAATATATATATATATATATATAAATATATATATATATATATATATATATATATATATATATATATATATATATATAAATATATATATATATATATATATATATATATATAAATATATATATATATATATATATATATATATAAATATATATATATATATATATATAAATATATATATATATATATATATATATATATATATATATATATATATATATATATAAATATATATATATATATATATATATATATATATATATAAATATATATATATATATATATATATAAATATATATATATATATATATATATATATATATATAAATATATATATATATATATATAAATATATATATATATATATATATATATATATATATATACATACACACACACACACACACACTGTATTGGCAGTACAACATTTTGTATACTAAATGTTTCCGAAAATACCAGAGCACCTCCATTAACATATTTTAATCACAATATTATATCTGGTTTTGCAATAACAATATTTGGCAAATCCTTTAACCCATCTAAATATTTCCACAATGTATCATATTGTTAATAATGGATATCATACATAATATAATCACATAACTAATGACCACATAGCATTCATCAACCTCTCAACCAAAGTTCTCAAACTTACTCATTAGACATTCATTGACCTGTTTTCTCTGGAGGTTGGTGAATCTTGATTGTTGCATCATTGCTGAGAGAGAATGATTAATGTCAAAGCACGAACCCACACAAAAACTGAACAAACTCATTTGTATGTACCTGGAAATACAGACGCAACACATCAACTCCCATATTGTATGTTTGTTTCCCATTCACACCTAACAGGTTACACTAAAACAGCAACACGTGCATCCTCTCACATCTCAGCATATCCTGGGTTTCCTTGCTGTACTGGTGGGCTCTGGTGTTGCTCCACAGTCCTGTGCTATCTCTACTCTGTGAAGAGGCCTCCATCTACAAACACGGAGACACACAAAAAACGTTATTAGCAATCGCTCTGGCTAAATTTAGCTTTATCTCCGTTATTCACTTCAAATAAAACTTTATTTTCGACTCACAAGAGAGTCCATAGAGTCCGGAGTAAACACTTAGTGAACACTTACTTCGTAAACACTTACTTCGTAAACACCGTGAGCAAATTTCGGTCGTTTCGACCCCAAGTGATACAGCAACGTTTTTCAGTTGCTATAGCAACCAATTAGCCATTTCCGGGATGCCCGTCGCCCACGCGCGTCCGTTACGGTCACGCTGACCGCTCATACATGCGCTGTGTAATCCATCGGCGCAGCTCGTAATGCGTGCACTTTGTTGAAGATCATCGTTGTTGATACTTCCAACGCATAAAAATAAACGTTAATATGCACCCTGCGATGGTTGCGCAATATAAACTTTTTTTAAAATGCTTATTTTATCTATAGCATTGTTTTGAGATATACTAATACTATATAATTGCTTTTTACTAAGTGTACTATTATTTTGTTTATGACAATGTTTGTTTTGTCTTTTTTTGACATACTGTCCCATTATATATTATTTAAACTCTGACATGTTTCAATAAACTATCCTATGACTTTTTCATTTTGTCTTTTGGGGACAAATTGATGCCATTTTATCCTATACTACGATATGTATTGTCATGTTATACTATAACATTGTCAACATACTATGACAAGTTTTTATTATTTATTATTTTATTAATGTATTATATGACTTTTTTATTCACATTTTTCAAAGCCCTTTTCTATGACTTTTTTTGACATCATATACTATTCCTTTTTTGGACAAACTACACTATGATCCTTTTTACCATACTATATATATATATATATATTCATGTCAGCACACGCTATCTCTTCTTCCTTTACTTTATCAAACTCCTCCTTGAGAATGTATCAGATCAACGCGTCTTTCTTGTCTTTCTGATAACATCATTGTCACAAATTCACACGTTAGTCTCCATATATGGAAAATAACACAAACAAACAAATTAACTATGAACTTGTGTAATGTGTTTAAGGCCATAAAGAGGCTGCCGCCACACATTGCAGCCTGCGCAGTGGATGTTTTGTGCAGTCTTCACTCTGGGAGAGAGTCTTTATCAGTGGTGGGGTCGTCATCAGGGACCAGCAGCAGTCAGGAGACCATTATCTGTGAGAAGACAGCAGTCTGCCTCGGCCCCATGTCAACAGATAAACAGCAGCAAGAATATAATCACCTCTCACACACAGGTCTTCTCAGAAGCCAGAGCAATATGTCCTCACTGCAGGACAGAGACCAAAATGTATGTGTGTGTGTGGAGTGAGTTAAAACTAATAGAAGCATTGACTCAGAATTGGGATAAAGTTTATATTGCAAACTTAAACTGAATCATGAGCTGTAATGCTAGTTGGTGTGTTTGTTTACAAGCTACCTGCTCATCTCTTTACTATCAATTACTAATATGTGTTTGTTTCATGTTTGGAGGTTGAATGTCCAAGAAACTCTTAGACTATTTGGGGTGGAACATAATATCTATCCAAACATGCTATTATAATTGTTTTATACACTATGAAATGTGCAGACACTTCACTGCACGTGCACCAACATGTGTAACCGCTGTGCCAAAGCATGCTTTATTAGATAGTCGCCAGACATCTGATAAAAATACCATAAGAGTGTTCTGTACTACGCTGAAGTTTTAGCGGGGACATTTGTCAGCATTTTATAAAACTTCTAGTACATTTTGTCGTGGCATTTAGATGATTATTTTATTTATTCATATCATATTTTTATTTGTATTATTTGTATGCAATCAAGCCCTATCCTAATATGTTTTGGGTTGGAAATATTTGATTGAATATTCCTATTAATTTCTTGTTTAATCATCAAAGAGTCAAATGTCACTCATTTTGGTCCATTGTAAAAAAAATAAACAATTGAATTTAACACTCAAACCTTGTTTTGTCTTTGAAGAGTCCTCATTAGCTCATTTGGTTTACTTTAAGTGTCTGCATAAAAATATGGCATTCATGTGACATTTATGTCACATGAATTTTGGGAAAACTGTAACAGCATTAAACCTGTATGCTGATCAATGATTGTTTTCTATGTATTGCATTTTTTCTATTTATCTCTTTTTATTCTATTATGAATGTGTTTTATGCATTTCTGTTCTTTTACATTTTTAAAAAATGTTTCTTACTTTGAAATAAACACTTTAAATAGCCTTCATGGATGAAAAGTGCCTTAAAGTTGTCTCACCTAAAGTGACTTGTTCTTTGAGATCTTCCGATGATAAACCCACATGGGATGATTGTTTTGTGTTCATTTCTGGACAGTAGACATGCAGTATCTGTCAAAGTAAGGACATGGAAATTACAACACTCATTATTTGTAATTTATTTTTAATAAAACTCAATTATTGTTGCCATCCCAAGCAGTCAGAGTTATGTCATTTTCTATTGTGACATTATATTGGTCGGGATTTAAGAATGATGCATTTCTTGGTGAAACGACAGCTCTGAGCTCATCGCTTTAAGTCCCAGAGAACAGGAAGACCGTGAGTTAGGGTTAAGTATTAGTCTTATATAATATAGTCAGTTTCTTGATGTATGTATTAACAACCTTAATGGACTCGAAGAAAGGGGGCCAGCAAAGAAACTCATGAATACGCTCCACCTCCTAACGGTCAAAACCTACATGAAAAAGAGAGATTTGCAGTTAGACTTGCAGCTGACAGAGATAGACAAGAGAAAGGAGGGAGAGATAGCGGGGAGGAATGGAGAAAAGGGGAAAGCTTCAAGAACCTGTTTCTGCGGCCCTGTAACACAGAGCGGACTGTAACTGGGATGAGTAGCCTGGTGAGCTAGGCTTTGACTTTCTGTTAGCTGAGCTGAAGACGGTCATGTAAAGACTAAAAAGCAACAAAAAAAGGAAAAATTACACTTTTGTTGCTACCACTGACAATCGGCATCATATCAAAGTGCTTGATGGCTGTCACACAGGCTGTGCTCCCCTCCTTCAGCTCCTTCTCCAACCTCGCTCAATCCAGCGGCAAAATGAAAGTAAGTATTGAGTTGACACTAGTTGTTTGATTCCTACACAGTGCAGTGTTTCCTGTTGTATGTCCTGTATTATTGTGCTGGAAAATTGTACATTCCGCAGATAGATTATTAATGATTTCACTCAATCATGACTTGACAAATGTGTCAGTCTTGCACTATAATGCTGATCTTGTGATGTCTCCTAAATAACTGGAGACAAATATTGTCTCCAGTTTATATTGGTGGCCTGACGGGAGTTGTTTGATTTATTGTCGAATATACTTTTTATAAGTCGTTTTTGATCAAAATCATCTGCTACTGTAATTTAAAAAAATACAATGTAGTGAATAATCCAAAACTCTGCATATTTGGCAAGCCCATGTGTGAAAGAGGTACTGGTGACTGTGCTGTCAACCCTGACACATTGGTTTTCCTTTCATGTTCCTCATATTAGTACAAAATTCCCACTCTGTGTTTCCACTTACAGCGATTCCTTGCTGAGCCACAGTGAAGGAATTATAACGCAAAGTGGTAATTTTGTACAAAAAAATTAAATTGCTTCAGCTGACCCTCTAACAGCCAGTATGGACAGAAATAACTACAAACACCAGCAACACCTTCAATGTATTTATATCATTTATATCAATGTATGTAACATTTTGTCTTAAAAGGTTAGGAAAACAATGAATGATCCCTGTCACCCCCACCCAGTGAGCATACAGCTAATTAATGAAACACTAGTCGGTATGGGGACAGAAAAAAAGTTAGATGGGTGCATCCCTACTTTCATTTTAAAAGCAATGTGGAGGAATCTCCTTTTCACAAAATGTTTTGCTTAGTGATCATCACTTCTCAATGCTCTCCGACATTTAGGTGTGGAAGTCTGAGGCTGACTCTCTCCTTCCGAACTCTCTCTGCAACAAACCGTCACCAAGCAGCTCTGAGCAGCTGCAGGTCTCTCAACAGATGACACAGGAGCTCCTGGATGACGACAGCCAGGCATCCTGGGACATTGAGTTCCTGCTGTCTGATTGGAGCAGCCCATCGCCTGACCTCAACCCATCTCTGGACAACAATGATCAACGGCTCCCACAGTTAGACCCGAACACAGCGTACCAAGAGGTGGACATGTATAAGGACCAACCTGGACAAGAGCATATGCAGATGAACACTGGCTGCCTCATGGCAGAGCTCCTGTCTCCAGCTGAAACCACAACGCCAGTCCAGCCAGAGCTGTACCACCACGGGTATAAAGACGACCATACAGGTCGGACTTCATTTCCCAATCCACTGAATGTAGATCAGTTTGGCTTCCCTCAAGGAGGCAATTACGAGAGGCACACGAGAGGAAACCTCTCCAAAGTCTCATCATGGGACTTTAACCCGTACTATCCCCACCAGCACCCGTCCATGGTGACCTTCCCCGACAGCAGGTTCATACCCCCTCAAGCTGTGACCCCTGACCCTCGACACTACAGCTACATGCAACACTTTAATCACAATGCCAACCACTTCTGTGATTACACCCACAGCCAGACCACTAGTCATCAGCCTCTTCACCAGCAGTCCATGCTGGTTGTTCCACAGCTGCCCCCTGGTGGGATGGAGGGGAAGCGCAGTCGAAGGGCGACAGGGAAAAAGAGGCCTGCCATCCACGGCTGTGAATACCCTGGCTGCAGCAAGACCTACACCAAGAGCTCACACCTCAAGGCTCACCTCCGCACCCACACAGGTACAACCAATTGGCTTTGCTACAGAAACGACTCAAAAGTCTGTCAGAATAAGTCTGGATGTATGATTTAATGTATTTCTTTGTTATTTTATTGTCTACTCTTCAGGGGAAAAGCCTTACCAATGTTCATGGGAGGGCTGCAACTGGAAATTTGCGCGCTCAGACGAACTGACGCGTCACTACCGTAAACACACGGGCCAAAAACCCTACGAGTGTCTGCTGTGTCAGAGGGCCTTCTCCCGCTCCGACCACCTCGCTCTGCACATGAAGAGACACACCTGATGCACTTGCACCATGAGAACTGACAACACCAACAGTGGTAGGATGGCATCACGAATCACTGTGTGCAGGCGGCCTGAGGGGAGTTGTTTGATTCGGTTGACCATTTTTTTATTCACTTGAGATGACAAATGAGACAAATTCAATTCAGAAGCCTTCTACATATGAGAAACTTTCTTTTTGTAATACAAGTAATGCTAAAAGAGTGACCAAGTAACCATCAGATAATGACTAAAGACATACTTCACCCACAGAACGATTTGTATATAAATTATTTGTTACCTTGAATTGAAACATAGTTTCTCTTTGCGTGCCTCACACAATGTGTACAGTATAATGTAGTATACGACTTATTCAGCCACTCGTATGCTCAATACAACCCAAATACATGCATTTGCAAGTGTTTGGAAGTAGTGACCATATGACAAATGATATGATAAATGACATTGGATTACTCTTAACAAGTTTGTAAACAAATGTTTTCATATATTTTAGCAATTTTTAAATGCGGCCCCCATTTACATCAATTAATCAAAACCTTTCCCCATTTTTAAAATCTTCGCTCACTGTGGATGGAAGCAAGCAAGAAGAATAACATTTATTTAAATAGTTTAACACGAGTTGCTATACAAATGGTCATTTTGTGGGTGAAGTATTTCTTCACTTTTTTACTTTTAAGACTACTCCACTGATAGTGATGCACTCTGAAAACATTGTGTAACTAAAAAAGAAGTTTCAAAATCAATGTTGCAGAACCAGAGATTTCATGGCGTGTCATCTCAATTACCCATAATGCAGTTTGGTCATTAACAGTTCCATTAAAGATTCTGGTGTGTGAGGCTAAGAGGCGCTAGTGTATGAGGAGCCGGCTTCAGAGGTCCGGTAAGATCCCTTTGTTTCTAACTCCTCACGTTCAGATAATTCCCATTTTAAAAGTTGCAGTCTTCAGATCCGACATTGAATCAAATGACATCATTTAAGACCATTCATCTCACTTCACACAGCTCGTGAACAACAAAAGAATGTATCCAACTTTTTTCTCTCACATGCTTGCAGTGTTACTCTCCAATAAGGGCCTCTTTGACAAACACTGTACACACTGTGGGCATGTCGACATTAACACTAACAAAAGACCTACCAAAATGTGTGTAATACGGGTTACAATACAATACACAGCAGTACATCCTGTTGGCTCTCATGGTGCACTGAACAAGACTGCTTAGTAGCGATGATTAGCTGTATTAACGCTCAGATGATCTGATATCTTTGTCGGATTCCTTTAGAACTTTTGTTGATTTTATTAATGATTGTAATACAAACAAAAAAAACATGAAGTATGTTATACGATGTGATTATACAGGGAGTACAAGATTATGCATTTTAGTCACCTACCTTTATGTGTATCAGTTTGTTTTTTTATTTAAGGAAAACTTATATGCTTTGTGTCTTGCATCCGGCAGAATTTAAAACTGTAAATAATCTGCATCTTTGTCAGTTGTTTATATAGTTGAAATATGCAAGCAACATATTTATTAAAGTAATATTTTATACCAGCAGAAGATAGGCTACTATTTTATTGTACAGGGATGTTTTTAATCAAAGGAGTGTTGATGTATTTTAATTATTATTTTCATTGTTATAATTCTAATAAAGACCTCTAAAGCTGTAAAACGCTCTTGGAGTGTGATGAATTCAGGCAGCTGATGTTAACAATATTATCCCCATGTTGTCAGTTACTCAACGTTTTAAGGGATTTACAAAAACATCTATATGTCCTGCATGAAGCAGAGTAAAATATGCATACATCTGGAACATGACATGATTAGAGCTCAGAAGCGGTAACACCAGTCATTCTCACAAGTAATGCCAGCCTGTGGCCTTTAGGTGGCAGTCCTTTGTTACACTATCAGACTAAAAGCCTGCAGACTGGCATCAGCAGGATGTTGGCAGTTGCGTCTGCAGTGTCTAATCCGGGTGAGGTCAGGATGAGAATTTGTTTATGTAACTGAGAACTCACTGATTCATCCTGATTATGTCAGATGAAGGAGGTCGTCACCACATCATGAAGCTCCCTCTCTTTCGCGTACACTTCCAAAGACAGTACATCCTCAGAAAAGACTAACAAAGAAAAGCAAACACAGTTATACACTTACTTTTTGTATACAATATATACTTTGAAGAGCACATTTGTTTTAAAGTTGAATTACATTGTGTTGTATTTATATTAATATTACTGCAAGATAAGCAAGAAAAGAGGGCAATTTGTTTGTAGTTTTGAGTATATGGTTTTTTTAGGGACAGCGATATTGCACAGTAAAATCAATTATATGGAATCTTCTCTGAATCTGGAAGGAGCTGTAAATGTCTGTCGTAAAAGTCCACCAAGTTTCTGACCATTCAACACTCAATTGCTCGAGTGTCCCTTTAAGAACTAGGTTTTACAGCAACAGATTTTAAAAGGTTGGAGCAGGTTAAATGGTTTAATAGGACTTATTTATTCCTACTTGGCCCAAACAAACCCAGTGGTTTGGAGCGGTTAATCTTCATTTGGAACAGCAATAAGCTCCAGTCTGAGTTTCCTCTTTAGTGCAACTATCAAGGCTATAAATGGCATCTGAAACCTGCCCATCCAAGATGGCCTGATGGCAGACGAGCAGTGAAGCGAGCCCCCACTGCGCATGCACATCACCAACACATTAGTGCCAAATGTACACACATGAAGTATTCCTGGTTATTATAGTGCTGCAGATCATTGGCCATTAATAATCTGTTCTCCACTGAGACTGTGCTCACATAGCAAGATATTACACATCAGCAGAGAAATCCACAGCACTTCGCTGGCAGACCGTTATGAGGCTCCATCTGCAGTGTGAGTTTATTTTAGTGCAGCGTTCGAGAGTAAGCGATTTGGGATTTAGAGTTGACACGAGGACAGAGGCAGAGTTCTGACCTGTCGTGCCCCGAAAAGAATAAACAAACTCTTTCTACTTCCACTTTCTAGTTCCTCCTTCCCTGTTTACATCATGTTATACTTTAGAGAAGGTATTATGCAGGCATTATGCATTCATGGCAATACTCAAGCGTAAACAGTTTGCAAAACAAGCACTGAAGCATAAACAAGTCATGAACTATTTAGCTCTGTTAGGTTTTTTGAGTTTTTCTTTTTGTCTGAGTAGCTAAACAGGTCAAAGGTGAAAAATGTTATTATTGTAATCTTTGGGACCAGGCCAAGGCTTAAAATCTGAATACCATGTGCTATAAACAATTACAACAATGTGATGTGTTTTCAACAATTCACCGCTCCTTTGTAACCATTTTTTGTTGTTGTAAAATATATGAGCAAAAAATCTCAATAAAAAAACTCAATTTGATTGTTTTATACAACAGAAATCATCATATTCAGTGGGGAGAAACATGTTTCCTCAATATGAAAAATCAGATTAACTGAAGCAGCTGAAGGAAGGTTTACTGGGAAAAGATGTAATATAACACCCTTTCTCTTTCTTGTTTTCCCTGTGGAGAAATGAATGTATCTTTATGTATGTAGAGGATCTGTGCACACGGCAGAGAAAGTACATTCAACTATTAAAAAACATGTTTGTATTTTTGCAGATAGGACATTAAGCTTCAATATTTAAACAGGATTGAAAGCTATAGATTTTGAAGGAGAAAAAAGAACCCACCAAACATTATTATCAAATCCATGCGAACATTGGCTCTTCCTGCAGGCACAGACACTGTGACATCCAGTGTACGCCAACACTGTGTGAAGTCAGCAGAACAACAGCCTTACTGAGAAAAAGATGGGACATCTTTGACACAGCAGAGCAAACACACTATTAGACACCATTCACACTGTTTTGTATATTTCAGAAGCTCTGCCTCTTCAGTGAGCATCTATAAATGTTGTTTATCTGCATTATTAAACCCTTCTACTTCAGGACAGCACTGATACCAGCCTTCAAACTCAGATATCTACATTTTACAGAGGTTACACATTCATGGATAGAGCCGAACTGACAACCCTTTATGTGGTAGCAAAGGTAATGATTTCTAAATGCAGATAAACTCGTCCAGCATAGCAAGTGTCTGTTCTCGCTCCTACGAAAGTCATCACAAAACTAATTATTGACTGTACTGCTTGTTTGCAATTACACAACCTCAGAAAGTGAGAGTCTTGGTCTGACGGCCAAAAACAGAATAAGGATTAGTGGTAAAAGCTGCCGCAGTGCTGCGACTGTTGACGGGCACTGTGAGTCCAAGTGGATGTAAAAAGGCGGGGGAGAGAGAGGGAATAGGGGGGCGGATTCCCCTGACTTGAACTTGAGCGTACGCACACAGTGTCAAACAAGGCCAGTGTCCCCTCGATGCTCAGGCAGTCAATTACTTTCGTAATTTGTTTTATAATGAAGCTTCAGGTTCACATGAATGCACACATACACACACATTTGTACCTCTGTACTTATGAGCACCCTTGTTGATATATTATAGCCCCTAGCCCCTCACCTTAACCTTAAAAGGAGCAAGAGATTTAGCTTTACACTTTGACGGTTTAAAGTAAGAATACTCATATTCAGGGGTTTGGTAGTGTGCCTCTTAAATACATTACAATACTCAGCCTTACTTCAAACCTATCCCTATTCCAACCAAGTCTTGACCCACAAACTGACCGTTGTAGTAATGAGAACAGCGCAAACCGGAATTTGTTCTTGAAAAGATAGAAGTACATGAACACACACACACATTGTTCTGTGCGGATCTTATGCAACCCTCTTTTTGAGGATTGTACAAGTACAAAGTATCATATGATAAAAGAAATCAAAGAAATAAAGAATACACATTTGTTTATCTTTCTGTGACATTTCAGTGGATTATCTCTAAAGTAACCTGAGCTATTCTAAAGTCTCTAAGAGCTCATTTTAGAACATCTATAATATTCTTAAGTTACAGTTGCTAGGTAAAAGAAAAAATACCAATATGGTTTTTTGAAAGGAAAATGTGCATTTAATTGCATTTAAAAAGAGGTGAGCCCACACCTTCATATCTATTCAAAGCACCAGAAGTAATTGACTCTCTGTCTGAGTTTTCAATGTTCAAATGAAAGTTCAAACTCACGTACACACATTGTTGCTTTCCAAATTTTGCACAACATCGCAGTTACAAAATCCAAGATACAGATTAGCACAAGTGTCAGTAATATAGATGATGACTGTCACAGCATCAACCTTCAGCACATGGGTAGAGTCAAGTCAAGTCTGTGAGTAAAAAGGTAGAAACAAACTGTACCATGAAGATTATCCATGTCGGTCCACCACTTTCCACCAATTTCCTCTATTCAAAATCCCATACAGGAATTCATATTTAGTGAAATATGAAGTTAATTTGTTTGTTCCAGCACCACCAGCAAGTTCACGTTTAGTTTTTAGTGAAATGTCTCAAGAACTATTGATTGATATCAAATTTACTTTCCAGGCATTCCCTATCATCCCCTCAGAGTGACTTGAACTGACTTTGGTGACTCCCTGATTCTTCAGCTAGCGCCATCAACATCGAGAAGAGTTAAATTAGTCCAATGCTTTGGTGTATGACCAACAACCTGCAAACATATTGGCATTCCTATCAGCTTCATTTCTACTTTGAGTTTCATGCTAATATGAAAACACAAGCATTTTGACACATTAAACAGAGACGGTGAACATGTTATACCGTCTTAGTGTGAACTTGTTGGATTGCTGATGATAGCATTTAGCTCAAAGCCCCACTATGCTCAGGCGGCTGAGACTCTCTATGTTCACACTATATGAGCAACAGACCTCGATCCACTTTCAAAGAAGCCCTTGACATGAAGCTACCCCCCCCCCTCCCGCTCCACACACACACACACACACACACACACACACACACACACACACACACACCCACACCCACACACTTGCTGTGTGACATGTTACTAATCAAAGTTGAACTGGCCTCACCTTTTTTTCTCAGCACATCAGGTGCTAGCATTTCTGGGAAAATACTTTCCAAAAAAAAGGTAACCTGGAAACCGGGAGGCGGGAACTTAAATCAAAATGTTTCATTTAATCTAATTTGTTGGCAGGTCATTCTGCTGAACCTCAGGACAGCAGTATAGTTTTCTTTTCATGGAATTTCACCCCAACCTCTCCCCTGAGTCCCTGCATGTCAGAGCCGTGAAGCAACATGTTGAAACTTTTCTGCCAAGGTCATGGAAAGAGATCAATGGTGACAGTGATGTTACTAGATTAATTAATGAGTGCCTCTTTGATCTGCTTTTAGAGAAATTGCGGAGATTGACACAGAGACAGA
>NW_027176002.1:0-18970 GCF_023055335.1 Clinocottus analis | reverse complement strand
GTTTACTTACTATGTGAGAACAGACTTTGACTTTGATCACATTTGACTTTATATTCTGTCGCTTTGGGAGTAATTTATTCAATGGTTAGAGATTTATTGTCTGGGTGAGGATCTTAAGTGGCTTATGTGTTATTTTTAAGGCCGTTCAGACCATTCTCCTTAGTTGTGGAATTGTAAAGCTATTTAAAATATGTACAATGGGCCCTCTTTAGAGAGGGAATCGTCCTCTCCCTTCAACAGTTGTATTTCAAACCCAATTATTCATCAAGTTCAACTCAAGCGCCATTTCAACAGCGCTGGCTATTTTCCTCCTTTCAAGCAGGAATACAGTCATTTTCATTTCACAAGATCATCTCTATATGTGTTCATAAAACATGTGTTGGGTGACTGATTCACACGAGGGCATAACAGAGTAACAATAATTATAACAGTGATTAAATATGAATAACAGTAATTCACTCTCATCCAAAGTGAATGGACTTTGTGATCATGGGGAATGTTCCTTACTGTCTTCATTTAATATATTTTCAGGATTACACAATTACCAGAGACCTATTTTATAAACCATGTCAGATATGTCATATCTGGGTAAATTAATCGGATTTAACTTATCTTATACAAAGATACATTATCTTTGTTTGGCTTTGATCACATGAAATAAAAATAGTTTTTTTCATGAATTGATTAACTAGTTCTGCTACTCTAGGTCATGCTGTGTCATTGGACAGAAAACCTTGCATCTCCAGCACAACCTCACTGCACAGATTTAGCAAATCTATATAAAGGCTTCATGTTAACTATTTTTTCCATCATTTACAGGTTCCAAAAACAAGTAATCTCAGCAGAAGCAAGTCACTTGGGGCCTTAACATCCCTGTCTGCAGACACACTCCCCACCTTCATCACAGATGCTGCGAGGAAGCGCTGCATGGCCATCAGGTGACTTGGATTCTTTTGGCATGACTTTGAAACAATAGACAGTGCATTTCTTTTCTCCTCTTTATAGTTTCTCCTCAGTAAATACTTAAATCCTCTGACATGCAAACTATTTTTACCTTCACAGAAAGTCAATGGAGATGAGGGATAGCAAGAATCAAGCGAGTGCCGACTGGCTGAGGAAGTACCATATGAGATCCCAGGCCTTGAAGAAGACAGTCACACTGCACGCAAGGTTGCTTGACCCACACAGCAGTTTGAAAGACGTGTATAATGACAAACTGCAGCGGCATCGGTGAGTACTGGTCAAGTGAGGCCGCTCATTCTCCCATATTGCAACCTTTTTAACTCACATCACAATGACCACCAAATCCTTCTGCAGTAGCTCAAACTATAATCTTCTCCTACTTGAAGGGAGGTTGACCAACAAAGAATGAGAGAGTACACAAAGGAGTTACGGGATATGAAGGCACGAGTTGGCGAGCGTCCTTTTTTGTTCGAACAGGAGAAACAGGTGAGTGAAATACTGAAAAGATTACATCACACTGGAAATGGCGTGCCCCTCCAGCATAACTTTGACTTTTTCTTAATGGCAGAAAAATGCAAAGGCTCAAGCAGAGCAGACATACAGGAACAAGCTGGAGAAAGCCGGCTTAAAGGAGCTATTTGTTGAAGAAAACGGAGAAGCAACTGAAGGAGCATCCTCGTCATTCAGCTCTGAGGAGGATACAGACAAGAACCACAGCACTGAGAATCACATTAGCAATAGGTATGCAGAGGGAGATTTTTTTAGCAAGTTTTCTTCATCCACTATGTAATACCACTGGGTCCGGTAAAATTATGAATAGCACTGGTGCTGTAGAGCCAAGGACTTCTTGTGGTTTGGTCATACTACATTACATAATTTTCTGAGCTTGCCCTGCAGTCTTCAGTGAAGAAAGATAAATACTGTAGCCAAGTAAAAGTTCAATGTAATTACAATATGGCCATTTTCTAACCAACCTTGTCTGATTTAGGGAAGAAAATGTAGACGACGGGGAGAAAAATTGAAGATTGAAGATGTGGAAGAGAAGAGCGTGAAGTCCAAAGGGGAAGAAATGCCATGATCAAAAAGCTTCAGGCGGTAGAGTTTTTTATGGCCCCTCCGCTAGAAAACAACACTGTCTTCAAAAATGATTGATGTCACGGCTAACTATTCAAGCACTTGAGAGTTTGAAATGTGCAACTACAAATGTTTAAGTGACAAAAAAAATCTGGATTTGACAATATTTATAGAAGTATAGAAGTAATGAATGTTTCACAAGCATTTAATATGTATATTTTTCTCTTTGCTCAGAAATATGAACACAGTAATTTAGAGGATAATGAACACCAGTATGAACTGTTAGAAAAACATAATGAGAACTCTAGTTGAGACCACTGTGTCTGTAAAATGAATGTGTTTCACCTAGTTCAAATCGAAAATCTTCTGATAGCCATCAACGGCGAAAAATCACACTTCTACCGTGAGAAATGTAATCTAGCTTAGTTTTTTCTTCAGCCCAGTTTAAAACAATGTTTAAATGTATGTATTTTAATTGGCCAGGTCCCGTAAGGACATCGAGCGTCTGACATGGCCTTTCTCAGATGATAGGGTTAAAGTTATTTTTACAGCCACACTGCCACCTAAACAAACAGCCCGCACTGTGTAAAACACATTCACAGAGACCAGTTCAGTGGCCCGTTCCAAGCCCATAGACCCACATCAAATACACTTGAAGACTGGCCTCCACTGTAAGCTTGTGCTCAGACAACTGCCTTCCAGGAATCCTAAAAATCATCTTTTACTAACAGACCACATGGGGATGTCGGAATATGTTAAAATGCAGTCATGGAGGTCAGTATATGCCATATGGTAACTTTTTTGTAGGCCACTGTGTTATACATTGAAGCCATAGACGGCAATGTTTCATTTCAGAAACACAACATCGTTCAAAATTAGGTTTTATGTCGGACAGTAACGTGATTTGAAGGCGTAGATTGAAATTTATTTGAAATGAGTCCAATATGTGATATAAAATTACAGTACAATTTGGTGCTGCCAGACAGCTGTTTAGGTAATGACAGAGAACATGTGACTGTAACAACATTCACGAGAACTGTCTGGGTTTCAAAATACGCATATATGATTCCTTTTGCATAATTAAAAAGATCATTTAAGTTGAAACGCCAACATGTTGCCACACACTTAAAGATGCTTCGAGAGTCCCTTACTGAGCTCTCAAACATCACAAGATGAAGCTTCAAGGGCTCCATCTTGGCAGGTTGTCATGGGAACAGTTTATCTCGCTGCTCTGTGCCGTGTGGTCCCTCAGGAGGATGCTGCGCACCTCTAATTTCCCCAGTGCACGGCTGGAAACAAGGCACATCTCTCCCAACCTTTTTAGGAAGCGCTCCAATGTGTGTGGAAGCTGCGAGAGGCAACAAACACATCTCATTGAGGTTAATGAGAGGCCGAGTGTCCGAATGTTCAGATCACACCGTTTGAGGAGTGGCTCTACTTTGCAGATGAGCAATGTAATTTCACTTAGATGGGGATTTCAGGTCTTTTATTATTCCAGCCGCTGTCAGATATAAAGATTCCCACGCATTTAAAATCCTGTGCGTGCATGGGTTGCACATGTGGGCAGCTGAAGACACCCAAGAATAGATGCTCTAGGCCTCACATGGACTTCCCTGTCACAAGGTCAGCCAATTCCTAACCTCACATTTTCTTGTCTGCTTACTCCCACTGGCTCGCTTGACATTTCTCATCTGGCTACACCTACCTGCCCTGCTGTAACCCCTGTGTTCCCGCTGTCCCGCTTCACCTCACGTCCACTGCCCACCTGCACACCTGTTACCTGCCCCATCAGCTCTGTAGTTTGTATACTGGCCCATTTCACACTCCGGCAGATTATCTGCATACCTTCTTTTTAGCAGTCCAGTCATTTCCCCTGCCTGCCTGAGTACCTCTACCTGCCTTCTGGACTCCTGCTCTCTTATCTGATCCCTTTTGGATAAGATTGCAATTGGTATCCAAGCTCTGTTGTGTTCTGGTATGTCGTTAATCCTATTTTTCTGTATATTCGAGTCATCTTGATTTTATAGTAAAAGTGCAAAAAGCCAAGTATTTTGTCAAGTGGAGTGTATATTGTGCGTGCAGAGTTGTGTGCATGTGTATATTCTCTGTATGTTTTCAGTCCTTGGTTCACCTGCAGGAGGAGCTGTGGCTCGCTCTGGAGCAGAAGAGAGAGATCTCTCTTTTTCTCCTTTAGTGGCATGACAAATATCCCCAGTGCTGGAGAGAGAGCATATCAAGAGGCAAACGAGAAGGGGAGCGAGATAGCAGCCAGTGTGACAGATAGGAGCGTGGCAGAACTTGTCTCCCTGACTGCACTGTGGGGCTGGGGAAAGAAAGAGCAAGTGCACCAGAGTGTCAGGCAAGGCTGCTGCCTGCACACACACAAACACACTCACACTCACTCCCACACAGACAGGCAGACCCCTCAGCCCGGCTGCACCAGAAGAAGTTCAGAGAGAAGACTGACCTTAAGAAGGTACAGTATGCTTGTGCACCTCTAGCCCCCTCTTTATATCTGAAACATGACTTACAAATCAGCTGCACTCACTTGATGCTCCACTTTATTTTCCAGGTGTGTTGGCGGACGTTTCGTCTGTGGATTATCTTGAATTTTATGGCTTGCCTTAAACTGAGCCCTCTTGTCCTGTAGAGGAGTTGTGTGTTTTCGCTCTAGAAGAACTTGCCGCGTGTCTACAGCCTGAGGGAGGATGGAGAAGCTGTCAGGGAAAGACAAGGAGCTGATACGAGGCAGCTGGGAGAGCCTGGGCAAGAACAAAATTCCTCATGGTGTCATCATGTTTTCCAGGTAAAGTATTACATAAATCAGCATGATATTTATATTTTGTGCAGTCATGCTTTCATCAACATTAATTCAAATCATTTAACACTTTGACCAAAAGTGATAGTATCCTGTTGTGTTGAGAAGATTTGTGCTTCGAGTTTTGAAGTCTAGGGTCTTGAGATGCATCT
This sequence comes from Clinocottus analis, assembly GCF_023055335.1. Classification (NCBI taxonomy): domain Eukaryota; kingdom Metazoa; phylum Chordata; class Actinopteri; order Perciformes; family Cottidae; genus Clinocottus; species Clinocottus analis. Next base: position 13,963 of record NW_027176002.1, on the reverse strand, counting down.
GAAATGCCATTTTTTTTGTCTGTATGCAATGTAGAATAACTGAAAAACAGGGTTTTCCTGGAATTTTACAGACACCCAGTTTGTAATCCTGCAAGTATATCAATATTACAATACTTTCATCAATAAGACATCGGCTCAGGCTCTGTTTTGTAACCCCTTTGGTGATAATCAGAGACATAACAGACATTTATTTAAATCAGTGTCTTCAAGATTGATACTTTTTAAACTATTTTGTCGCGAAAAAGTACATGTGCATATGTAACACAGGTGTGGAGAGAGATTCAAGCGGCACACTTTCACCATGCAGGGACCGGAAGCTTGACTTGTTGCTTGGCGACAGACTGCAATAATCCACAATTTACTTTGAGACAGCTGCCGCTAAATGGACGAGCAAGAGAGATTTTTTAGATGCATGATTTATTGATTGATTTGGTGTCTGCGCGAATGCTTGGCAACCCATGCCGTGTGTATATACCTCAAGATCAGTGCGGTATTTGTCTGTGGTAGACTGTTTGAGCTGGACCCCACACTCCTCACTCTGTTCCACTACACTACAAACTGTGGCTCCACACAAGACTGCCTCTCCAGCCCCGAGTTCATGGAACACGTCACCAAGGTGAGCTATGTTCACCACAGTCACCACAACACGTCTACAGGTCGCTCTTGTGCACAGTTGAGAACACTCTCTGTCTGTGTATTTGCATGTATCTGTGCGCGTCATGCCAGGTGATGCTTGTGATCGATGCAGCGGTCAGCCATCTGGATGACCTTCATTCCTTAGAGGACTTCCTGCTCAACCTTGGGAGGAAGCATCAGGCTGTGGGGGTCAACACGCAGTCATTTGCTGTAGGACCAGAATTTCATAGCACAACTCTCAAAAAGTTATTTCACAATAATGAGCTGTGAAAAAAGAAAAAGTTGTTTTCTTTCTTGTGTGTTTGTTTTGGACTTCTCAAGGTGGTGGGTGAGTCCCTTCTCTACATGCTGCAGTGCAGCCTGGGCCAGGGCTACACGGCCCCGCTGCGTCAAGCCTGGCTCAACATGTACAGCATCGTGGTAGCAGCTATGAGCCGAGGATGGGCCATGAACGGAGAGGACAAGGCCGACTGAGCAGCACAGCGGTGGCTACTGAGCAGTTGCTGTCAAATCCCTCAACATGGTTGCCATGGAATAAGGTTGTGTAACTTGCAGCATTGTGGCTTTGGCTGCTGTACATTTGCTCTTTGAGTGAGGTCGCATAGCGTAGCGAATGTATGGTGTGGTTACACTTTACAATTGGTTCGACCAATCGCAGAGTTTTTTTTCTTTGCCGTGGATGTTTAGCTACCAGACGAGGCTGATGTACAGCTGTTCTGAGCCAGCTTGCTTTGGTTCTTCTAGGTCCAGACCTGTAATCTGAGAACCTCACACTGAGAGAAAGCAACAAGGATAACTGTTGAGTCTCTTTGTATATAATGGCTTTGATATATCTACTCAAATAGCACTGGCTGTAGTGGTCTTTGATGTATCTTAAAAGAGTTGCACAATTGTGAAACACTAGATATTATATTTAGGCATCACAAACTACTCAAACTGTGATAGTTACTGTGGCCAGCGTGGCAGCTCTCTCTCTCTAACTGGAACACAGTGATACTGTACACAACATGTCAAAAGCTTTGGGACAAGGCAATGTGATTATCCAGGAGAAAGTCCTATCACCTTCGTCATAATCACACTGTGTTTTCTGTTATATTACACATCATTACACTTAAGTTTGTGTGTGACTTTGTTAGCTAACATTTAACCTATTGATTCCAAAATATTTTCAATAGATATTGACAAGAACTGTTACACTCTCTGATAGGTCTCTTCAGCGATCTACGACTGTTAAGAAGTCCATGCACATCTTACTCAACATGGTGTGCGAGCGCTCCTCGGTAGAGATTGTGGTTATTTCAATAGGCTTCAGCTGACTGTTAAACTCTAACTAATGGACTGTTAACTCTTTACTTGTGAGTGAAGGGCATCTTTGAGGAATTACAACATCTTTGTTCCTTGGCTATCACTTTCTAGTCATTGTTAGTGTAAAGTAGTTTTCTTGTACTGTAGTCACTTATCTTATTAGTGCGTATTAACTGTACTTGTGTGGCTACAAACGAAGCATTACCTCAGCTTTAGAGGTGAAGGTGAGCAGAGTGGCTTGTGTTTCTCCAACACATGGACGTGAGGCTGGAAGAGGATATTTATTTTGGATTATGACACAAAGACAAACTGAACTGATGATGATTTATTCCTTTTAATTGCTTAATAACACAGTTTAAATAATACAAATACTGTGTGCTGTCACTGTCAAATATGTGTGTTATTATTATTGTTATTGCTGACATAACACTGTATGTATCATCCTCAGCTGTTGTCGACATTCATGGTCATAATGCCAAGTAACTTAGCAACAGTGCGCCAAGTATTAGATAATAACCATACAACTGTAAATCCAAGCTGCTGATATGTGGTTATTATCGCTTTAGTCTGAGTTTACATTTACAAAGTTTATTTTTATATTCTATAATGTATGTATTGTTAAAGAGCATCGTTTTGTTTTTCAAACGTGACATACAGCATATCCTCCAGATGTATTTACCTTGTGTGGGCTTCATTTATTCAAGATAATATATATATATATATATATATATATATATATATATATATATATATATATATATATATATATATATGTATATATATATATATATATATATATATATATATATATATATATGTATATATATATATATATATATATATATATATATATATATATATATATATATATATATATCTTCAACTTCTAAATGTACAGTCCTGAGAAAAACGTTATAAAAGCTGAGATTTCTATTGAACTGTTTTATCCCTGATAGTCTGTACAGTACTTTCCAGCCACCAGGTGTAATGTTTATGAACCGTGTATGTGATGTATTTCTAGTGATTATCAGTACACAGCCGACATTAGGTCTTTTTAGCAGGCAAGACTGATAACTGGAATGTTATCCTGTTAACATCCAGCTGTGTACATATTGGGTGTGTCACTGTCTACCTCATCATTATCAGCTGCTATTGAACAGCGATGACTTCACCTAGTTATCCTTCAACCAAAAACGCACAGTACTATTGTAGTTAATACAAGCACGCACTCTTTGTAAACTGGATTCCATCCTAAACAAAACCTGTTGTGTGCTTATTTAAGACTAAATAAAGTGATCTTCTGTGGATATTTTACCGCTAAACAAGATCGGTGTGTTTTCCTCTCGCTCTCGGATTGTTTGTCAAAGAACGCTGATTGTTACAACACAATGGTGAGCGTTTGAAATCAATCATACGATGCCTGATTTCCTTCCCACTGACAGCCCATCTCTTAGTGTTACATAAGAGCCAAGCGCTGAGTGGCTCATCGCCCTTGGCTACAGAGACGAGCCCACTTACTCATGCACTGCACAATGTCACATCAAGATTGTTTATGGAATTTCTAATAATTGGCATGATGGTCTTTGCAATCTGGACATATTTCCAGAAGTCCTTATTGATGCTTGCACGTGTTCCGGTTTAAATATAAATATGCGTGTGTGTCCTGTAGGTGAAGCCGTAGTAATGAGAGAGGCATGGTCGTCGTAATGAGTTGTCTGAATACACGGGCCCCATTTCTCTCGTTCATACAATTTGCTTGTATCATTGTAAAAGTCACATGCGCTGGCTGTCTGTTCCGCTGTTGAAGCAGTGGCTGACATGGCCTTAATCTGTCTCTCTGCACTGCAAACAGTATCCCTACTCTCTCTGTCAAACGGAGAGCCTGTGGTATTTATGTTGGCTCCATGCTCCCTGTCTTGCTTGAGCCTCGAGAACCACACTGAGTTGTCTAGTCACTGCCCTGACCTCCACTCGGGTCACCTAACCAATGGTTATGCAGCGCTACTAACTAAAACACACTGTGTGTTTATTTACCTTGTGGTAGCTCATCGATCATACCCGTAGTTCAGGCTTTTACCTTGGAGTCTACGAGGAGGGCTGTCGTCGTCTGGAGAGGAGTTTGCGAGAAAAGACAACGCACATTATTTTTAGAAAGTCTGCAATGTGTTTTGGAACGAAGGGATAGTGAACGTTGTCATGGCAACTGTTAAGTGGTGGTCCAGAGTCGTATATGTGTGTGCATTTATTTTATACGAAGGAGGAAAGTGAGACATCGCAATGCTCCATCCCTCACTCATCCTAAATCCTCAGTGAGAAGTGGACAATGACGATGCGTGCAGGCTAATAAGGTTTGCTCTGATAGTCTGCGGCACAAGTCTGCCAAGCAACAGAGGGAACGAGCGGTCACTTCCCATGTGAAGTACGACCAGTTCAAGGATACCATAGGAGTCATATTCCTTTTGATAGTCAATCAAAATCACGTGAAAATTAATATCATTTTAAATCTTTAAAAAAAACCTCACAAGTAGCCTATACAGTTTTATTAGTCTGTAATTTCCAAAACAGCTGGGCACTGTAGTTCTTAAACCAGAGGAAATTATGTATTTCACATTTGGTGTTTTACAGTTTACACAGGAGGCGTTTCAACTGCATTTTTCCCTATCTCATGAGAACATGTCCACTTCAAGTCTAATCTATCACATGCTGTTTGTATGTGTATTACACATGCTATGTGAATGTGTATAACACATGCTATGTGAATGTGTATTACACATGCTATGTGAATGTGTATAACACATGCTATGTGAATGTGTATTACACATGCTATGTGAATGTGTATAACACATGCTATGTGAATGTGTATTACACATGCTATGTGAATGTGTATTACACATGCTATGTGAATGTGTAGCATAAGCTATTTGCACCAGAGGTGCATTTCAATGCTTCAAGTCTACTTTCTTCCATTTTATGTCTGCACCTACAGTGATTGTGTATGAGCTTCTGAGCACTACCAAAACACGAGTGACCTGCAGTCAATACTGTGCCTGAATGCATCTTGTGTATAGACGCAGATGGAGGACTGAAACTGCTGCTCTGCTTTTGCTACGGGGGCTGTGTAGACATTATGTAAATGTCCTGCATAACCTGGTGTGTTGCATTAGATTACTCTTCTACACACCTATTACTTGGATATAATGATGAAGCAATTCATACATAAGATTTTGTGATTTAAATGAAGTAAGACCTCTGTGAAACATTATCTCCCAACTTTACAAAACAAGCTCAACAGATTGAAAATTGAGAGCAACTTCGTGAATAGCTATTAAATGGATCGTTTCAACTTTTATGTCAACATGGACAAAAGGTATGTCCAGTGCTTGCATGGCTACAAAGTGGAAAGAGTAAGATACTCAAGGGGAGAAAAAAAGTTCAAAATGATGAAGAGAATTGCAAGTACTTTGAGCCAAAATCTTATGTAAATACGAAACAACGCCAACTAATTCAGCAACATTTGCATGCTGAAACGAACCCCTATGGGAGCGACAATATGTTTGCTGCAGGAGGCAGAGACATTTTCTATTCCAAGCATCTGGGCAGGAGCAGACGAGCGACAGGCCACGCACCCAGAGGAATTCACCTTTCACTGAGAAGTATGCTCTCGGCAGTTGCCACGGGTGACAGGGGAAATATTCGGGACTTTTCTTTCGTAACTCGCAGCAACAAAGAAGCACTGCATATAATCACAGGCATGTAAAGCTGTTTTCTGACAAACCCTTTTGTTGCTGAAAAAATGGCGTCCATCCAGTCAGTATGATAAACTTACTGCAGCGTCACTTTGCTTCTAGCATTGGCACTTTGGTGCTTCCACTATAAGTTTTTATAAGAGGCTCACACAAGTAATGGCCACGCTCACCCTAAGATGTGGTTTCAGGGCCCAACGAGGCCTACAGTACGTAGCAAGGCTTGCCCCGAGGCTAGTTTGTATGCAGGTACGCTGCTTCCAACACTAAGCTAACATGCACTGAATTCATTAGTCGCCTTTTCCCCCGGGCTGTGAATTGAGGAAATATGTTCTGTGATTATCACGGGAGAGACGGTCTGATCAAATGAATCACTGTCATCTGTCGTGCACTTAGGCTTTAGAAGAATATGCATTTTGGGAAACATACTTTTTTAAAAATTTATTCCAGAGTGTTAGATGACATGATTGATACTATTTCAATCGTCTCATCTAAATAATCACACTTTTCAGAATTCAAAATTTCTTTTAATTGTGCAATTTGATTCCTGAACCAGTAATGCTTGCCATATAGCCTTTTGCACATTTCCTGAAGGCATCATGTGCACATTCACTCTCGCACTACAACTAACCACATGCAATGTGACTCACTCTCTTCAAACCCTTCACATAGACCACAGTAGAGGAGCGCAATAAGGAGTTCATGGCACAAGATGAGTGGATTGAGCTGAATTCATTTTAATTTCAGATCACAGCACTAAACTTTTGACAGATGAAACTCATTGACAACACAGCTGACAGAGATCAATCTCAAATGCAGTCTTTGCTTCAACCTCAACCTTCTTGAAGATAGAACAACCCACATTTACAGCAGGCTCACATAATGTATGAAATAAAGCACTTATGATACACACATTTCATAACCATGAGTGAGAACCAGTGGACATGTCTGGAAAGCTAATGTACCTCCAAATAGACCTCGGGTGGCCAAGCCAACAGCATATGAACAGACAGGATACAATAAAACCAGTAAGCATGAAAAAGGACGATCCCTCCTTGCATGAACATTAGAGCTAAAAATGACCTAATATGTTTTATTTTGTATTTTTCAAAGGGAAGTATGTTTAATGATCTGTGAAAGCCACAGGACACATTGGTAGTTCACAGACAGACATTTTGAGATGCTCTTTGATGTTTATTTTTCCAAATAGATTTTTCTTCATGATTCTCTGCACTGACCACTCTCGCTCTGCTGCCAGCTTTCATCTCTTTTATGCAGCAAGAGGAACTGCAGCTAGATTTCATGTAAAATGTAGCAAACAGATTTAATATTATGCATAACATGTCATCAGTAAATCTGAAAACAATGTATATCACAGGCCTATGATTGTGTGGTTACTGTAAATCTAACATGTTAAAATGAAAGGGAAATCCAATATAAGTTAATGGCACTGGATAAATAACTTTCAAAGATTGTATTGAACTTAGTCATACATCTTATATGAACTGAAAAAATATTGATTGAAATCCACAACAAGGCACCAAAAAGGACACAATACAAAACATCTGAAAGAAGTGTTGGAACTGCTGTGATGACACACACACACACACACACACACACACACACGCACACGCACACGCACACGCACACGCACACACACACACACACACACACACACACACACACACACACACACACGGCTTAGTGGTGAGCTTGACTGTTCTTGACTTTGAATTTAAAATAATTGGCTGCTTGCTCTGGAGCTTTTGATCGTATCACATGGTGTTCATCAGCTGACGAAGTTAATATAGTACAAAGTTAATATCCGGTTGACCGTGACCATGACAACTGAACAAACTAATCTTCAGAAGAAGACCATGATATGTAGTCAAAAGCTCCAGAAAAAGGCAGAGAGGACTTGTTTGAAGATGTTTTGGTCAACATCTCAGTGGAATGAGCCTGCTGCGTATCTGATGACAAACAGAATTTACTACCCACTCCCTGTTTACTACTCTGGGTTCTTTTGTGTGATTGTTGTGTTTTTATCTCTTAGATGTTTCTCCGCCCTTTGGTTTTGAGTCCATGCAGCATATTTTAGGCCGTGCTGGATTGTCACACGAAAGGGAGTGTTTGTTCAAGGCACAGCAAGAGACATAAATAACAAACTATCAGTTTACATTCAGGGGCAAAACAAAAACCTTTCATCCCCCAAACTTGGCAAACACACAGACTGACAATGAAATTAGCACATGTGAAACTTGACCCTATGGTTAAAGATAGAAATGCATACATCATTTATACATGCATGCATGGAAATAATAAATGAAACTAAAGAGTTCAACATTTTTTTTGTTTTCTTAGAGACACCACGATATATTTTTCAAAATATTCTGCAATTTATGATAAAAAACATATTTCTTTTCTTGCAGAAAATTAGATAAGACGATAATATACCACGCTCATATGTGAAAGTGGAATCAATCTTCTCATCTAACTCGGCAAGAACATGAACTATCGTAATACAAAATGTTAAACTATACCTTTAAAATAAATACATACAAATTGGATCACATACACAGTCAACATAGCATAATAAGGGAATACTCTGATTATGACGGGACAGTTCTGCAAATCCTTAAACAATCTCCAGTAGCCCCCCAACCCACAGCACAATATCAATGACACCAAAAATACAGTAGCAAAAATAGCAAAAAAATTGATAATAGTTACAACTAGTTTCAGGTACAGTCAAGCTGCTTGTGCCTCCTTGTTGAGAGTGTACATATATTACAGTACATCTCCGAGTTACATTCGGCCCTCCGTCTGTCTGCGCTCTCACTGCAGATGGCTTCACAACTAGCTGCCCTCACCCTCAGCCTCCCTGAGCTCTGCGTTCGAGGAACCAGATATCACCCGGGCCCAGACCACTCTGTCAGTCTGCCGGGGCAAGCCTGCTCACACCACCCACACTGATAGGAACTTTCACCTCCACTCATGTCCAAGTGGCACAGCATGGAGAGAGGATCTCTGATAGCAACCCAACAGCAATTTCACCCCGGACACTTTCATTACTTTCAACCTTTTTAACTGGCAAAGGAAGTCACAGGGGAAGTTGCGATCCCTGTCATGTAGCATCCAATAGTTTAACTGAAATAATCTGGATATTTAGGGATGTATCGTCAGTAGAGATTGGTGTTTTTGTCCATGAGACAAATTCAGGAGATGTTTTAGCAAACTGCTGTCTACATATTTATAGTGACGTTCACATGGATCCCGCTCCTGCATTCTTTCCTCTTCAGGTTCTTCATCAAGCCCAGTCTGGTCTCAGGGTCTGAGGCAACGCAGTTGGACTCTGAGGTCAGAAGCGAAAATGCAGCATTGCAGCATTTAGCAATCTGTGCTCCCCAGGTGAAAGACACGTGGGATCAGCTTGTGGGATTTGGTGTTACTGGAAGCCTACAGGACTGTCCATGAGGGGGCTGGAGCAGTAGGAGTCTGGGGGGTCTTGGAGTTCAGTCTCATGGGTCTGAGCGTGACCTTCATCACAACGCTCTTCCTCCGCCGCGCCGTGGCTTGAGCTTTGGGAGCTGGCCATGGCACCGTAGCTGTGGTGGGCCGGGGACGGCATGGGAGTCAAAGCCAGCTCCGGCTCCAGCAACACAGACGCCACAAACAGCTGAAAGAGGAAGATCGACATATAGTTAATGATGGTGTCACGCAGTAAAACACTCAATTCACAGGGAGTACATGAGATAAAAGTATGTTTTATGTTTTGTACTTGGGTTTGTTTACACACTACACTTAGCTCATACCCAAAGTTAAGCTCTTAATTTTAAGTCTGAGTCTGCATATCCTGGATCCAGTCTAAAAAAAAGTAAATAGCAATTATCATAAATTAAGGTTTGGACATATGTAATATGCACTTTTAAGGATCATGCAGTGTTTTAACTCAGTGATGGATGAAATATGCAGATTATTAATGTATTCTTTGGATTATTTACCTGACATTGATCATAAACACAATGCTTATATATGCAACACTGTTCAGAAGCTGACTCTTAAATCTCAGATGTCAGAGCTTCCCACCAGCACAGTCACAACACCTTATGTAACTTTTACACAAATCAAACTATAACTATTAACATGTACATCATCCTCTGAGATATGTTTAATGGTCTACTGTCAGGCTAATAATATAAATATGAGCTGCTGTACACTAGAAGCAGTTGTGGATGTTACAGTGCTCCTGTCTCCATCAGTAAACGTCTCCTCTGCCGGCTGATCAGACATCTGAAACAAAAGATAGCACATTATTTATTATTAGTGCATCTGTAGCTGAACTTAGTCTATGTGGGTTATAGCAGAGCTGACCTGATAGCTTGTTGACTTGTCTGGTTGCTTCCTAAGGCACAAGCGAAAGAGGGAAAAGGCAATACAGGACAGCAGGGACACTAAGGTGAAGAGGGTGATGGGATGAACTGGACCTGTAACAGTAAGGGGCAAGAAATTACAACTTAACAATGTTATATTGTACACTCGCAATACAATGACGGTCACAGACACTTGTGGCATCACAAGGGGACACGTAGTGGAGGGGCGCTACATTCCAACGTATAACCAGCGCCGACACTACAAAATGGCCACCAGGGCCAACACTACATCTCCCAGACTGCCTTACTACTCACCGGCTGCAGGTGCTTAGGACACCTAACTGAGGCAAGGCTGGGAGGCTTAATGAAGGGCAGAGCGGAGAGCACAGGGGGAAGAAGCTGAACAAGCAGAAGGTGAATCCACACCTTAGTGGAACGAACAGGACTGCAGAGAGGACCGTGTAAACCTACCTGGACGTGACCGTGTTGAGTTTTTGTTTGAACTTTTGTTTATTATATTTTGATCTATGGACAATACCTTGCTGGTGGGATGGGAAATATACATTCTCTTTTGTTTACACTTTCTTAAGTGCCTGTTTCCAGATCTTTTCTCGCACTGCCCTAGCGACAACCCGTGACACTACACACTGTAACAGGATACAAAAGGAAGTGATTGAATACCTAATCTGAGCATTGAGAAGAAGAGCAGCCAGAACATGCAGAGGATGGGCGCCAGGATGACCTGGCTGATGGCTGCTCTGTGGATCCGTTGGCTGAGTTTAGTGGGAACGTACGCATAGTAGATGTTGTAGCGGTCGACCATGTGCTTCAGGATCACATAGAGCAGACCTACAGGGGCAAAGAAAACACATTCAAATATCCAAAACACTACAGCATTCTTATTCTTTGGAAGATCGATGGCGGTATTGTTATTTGCGGTGGAAAGAAAGAACACTCTGGTATGGTCCTTCAACGTTATATTATATTTGTTGTTCTCCAAATGGCCGAACCCAACACAGCCCCCACACAGCCTTAAACACTGAATATGATGCTCAATGCAAAGTTGAATGCAATATGCAATTACATTATTGGGACATGGCTACAGAGTGACCTGAATTAAAACTACAAAAATAAAAATATACGTTTATTTTTCAAATGAATAATTATCCCATTCAGCTTTGGCAGGTATCCTGTGTTGTTTTTTGTGTTCCCACCCAATGACCTTATCTGCCAATGCTCTGCCTAAAAAAAATAACAATATGAGTCACAGACCTGCAGGGCAGTATGTATGAACGGGCCGGTTCTCACTAGTATTTGACTGCAGTGGCAAATAGACGCTTAGTGAGCTCTGGGCAGAGACAGGAGCAGAGTGGGCGTCTGGCTCACAACTCACTGTGTCTGGGTGTCTGGGACTACAGCAGCAAATTCACACAGTCTGCATCGGACTGGCAGGCAGTGGAAGAGAGTGAGGTTACAGCATGAGTGGAGACGACACATGCACACACAAGACTAAAAGGGACGATGATGGGATGGTCGAGAAAGACAGAAGGTGGAAAGAAAGAAGAGGTAGATGAGGAGGTATGTTGCTCACCAAAGGGCGTAATGATGGGACATGTGATGCTGTAGGTCATACTGACTGCAAAGATACACATGGTCCAGGCGTACTCCAGGCCAAACTGGAACTCATAAGCCTGGCTCTGCATATGAAAACACAAAGACAGTAAGATGTTTAAAACACAATCGTATATACTTTAAATAAAAACACTGGGATAAACTAAAAGATAAGGCTCAGCTGACCCGTTTGACATGAATGCGCTCAGCCTGGGACTTGGCAAAGCAGAGGCGGAAGGCATACACTGTAAGTGCTGGGATACGAAGCAGCTCCATAGATGTGCCAATCAGACTGGACGTAATCACATAGTTCACAAAGAATGCTCCGTTGTCAGGAAGAAACACACACCTGCACCAAGAAAACAAAGAAGCTGAGAAATGTCTTCCTTGGAGTCATGATACTATTTATATGTTTAATTTGAACAGAAAGAGTTATCTTACTGGAATTTGACCTCCTTCTCATCCAAGAAGTGGACATCAAAGAGCCATGTGAAGAACAGGTCCAGACTAGAGTCAGGAATAAATAAGAACAATACATCTTAAAGCTGTAACATCAAAATAATTTTGTGAGGAAGAAGTATAAAAACAGAAGTTAAATGTTTATTTTGTCTCTGTGGATGTACCTGGACAGACCAAGTGATGGCAGGATGATGACCATGAAGACCAGCAGGAAAAAACACTTGTGCATCGTTACTTGGTTCTCACCAGTTCTGAGACAAGGAATGAATAACATGGGATTGTAAGAACATCGTTATTCAATGCATATTTTGTTATGTAAAACATATCCACGCAGATCCCTTCATCATAGTAAATTAATAATGTGAAATAATGTAACGTAAAGTCAGCTGACTCTACAAAAGTCATTAGTTGGGTTCATTAGCACGAGCTACGCTTCTCAGTCCAGTGAACAGTTCATTTGCATTCGGTCCTTCGCACATCACGCCTGCACAACACGTTTGTGGGGGTGGTTATGTAAAGAAAGGGTGGTCATTGGTGCTGCGGGAGGTTGTCTCCTTATGCACAGTAGTGCTGCTCCTCCTCCTGCTGGTCCCAATGTGCCTTTCCCCTGCGCATGGTGACTACTGTGCATATCATTACTCTCACATGGAGATCTCTATGACAACCTGCCCAGAATAACAGTGCAGGGAGAGTGACAGAGAGAAGATGGAGGGAGGGAGTAAAATGAGCAACAGGGTGAAAAAGAAAAAAATAATTGAGACAGGTGTGGTGGGAGGGGAGAAATGCTGAGAGGTGAGAGGAAGACGGGCAGCTACACATGAAGGGTCTGTTTGAAGAAGCAAAGAACAGGCATTTTCATTTCAGAGGAGAGAGATGGCAGATGGCTGGTGAGTACCTGGTCCAGTGGGACTCAAAGAAGGCTGAGTAGTAGACGATGAAAGGCAGGAGTACCGAAAACGCCCACAGCAGGAGAGTTGGGAAGAACTGGGTAATGACAGGGCTCTGGATTGGACAGCAAAATGATTTATTGACGAAAACGAAGAAAGTTCAAATGTAGCATTGAGGCCATGCAATTAAACTTAATCTCAAACTCTGACCTGCAGACTGTCCACAGGCCTCGTGACGTTGAACTTGTCCATCGTGTTGACGATGATGGCGGGAGTGGTGAGGAAGAATAGCAGCAGGAAGAGGAGGATGTTGAGGAGGACGCATCGGAGCCACCAGCGAGATCCGCGCACTGACAGGTTTTCCCTGGTGACGGAAGAAATAATGAGCGTCAATACACAATCATCCAGTAGGACAGACAGGACATTTAACACACCACTCTCTCCCTGACAAGCCTGCACTGTATCTGTTGACATAAGCCTGAAATAGCCAGCTCAGTTGCCTCTCGTATGCGAGGTGGTGTGTTTCCACTGCACTGGACTGGAGAGCGGGTTGGGAACAGCACACTTCAACGCTCAGTTTTAATGAAGGAACAAAAGTACCTGCTCAACCCCACAGCCTGCAACTTCTCCAGAGAAACACAAACACACTGCAGCCAATCAGGCGTGAAGCACAAGCAGTGAGCAATACCATGTCTTTGGTTAATATCATATACATATGCATCACTCACTTGTTACATAACCTCACTGGGACTGCTGCATTTATTCTCCACGGTAAGAGACATGCCTTTTAGCTGAATCGATCATAGAATGAGTTTGAATCTGATTGATCTGCTACAAACACGAACATACAGACTGATACATCTTAAATGTTACTGTTGGTTGATTTAATTTTCTAAAAGAACAACACATAGGGCAACAGGAAAATGAGTAAGAATAGTATTGAACATGTAGA
>NW_027176001.1:0-19002 GCF_023055335.1 Clinocottus analis | reverse complement strand
GAATGGGGTTGTCTATCATATGAACAAAGGCGTGTTGGATGGGTGACATCACGGACTGTGTGTGTGTGTGTGTGTGTGTGTGTGTGTGTGTGTTGTTCAAACAAACCCATCTGAACAGAGCAAACACAGTGGGAGTTAATACAGGATATTTGTGTGTGTCTGTGTGTGTGTGTGTGTACGCGCGCAAGTGTGGGGATGTGTGTGCGCATCCGCTGAAAGTCTGTGGGGGACAGGAAGCACCGCCAGTTGGCAAACATCACCCTGAAAGGACCAGAGGGAGGCTGACGGTCATGGCCGGTGCAGGGTTGGCTGCATCAGAGGGCACACACACACACACACACACACACACACACACACACACACACACACATGCATGCGCACACGCACACACAGAGCTGGTGTTGTCAGTTTTCAGTCCTCACAGGTCTGTTTATTCACGATTAACGGGTACCTTCGTGTTTTATTCAACTATTGGTTGTTTTCAGAGTCGACTTCTTCAAACTGTTGCAGACGATCGAGCTGCAAAAGACACGCAGTGACACCGTCCAACAATATTTGCAACAGAGGAAAGCAACAAATCACCCCTGAGCCGCTGGAACCAGATAACGTTTGACAGCAGTGCTGGATGAATAACGGCATTATTCCAGATTTCCGTCCGCTACACAACACACAAAGATTCTTTCTTAATAAAATACAGAATCAAACTAATTACCAACGTTCCCTAAAAACGGGGAAACACGTCGAAGCATGAGACCGAGCTTTCAATGCCAACCGTTGAAACTCAACAGTTGCTGATACTTGTTGATTTAGAAACATTTTATTCGACATTAAAGCTCAACAACCAGCCCTTCACGTGACCTCTGATGCATCATTCATCCGTCAACTCAGATATCCAGACGAGCAAGAACACAAATCATCGCAGTGTCGTCCTGCAGCCCGCTGAACAACAACGTCCTGAACGTTTTCCCACCAGCACATGAACACGACAACATAATTATAGCTTTTAAAACTAATTAAAAAAAAAAGACCGGTGAGTGGCTGCAAACCTCAGATTGTGATCAGCGCTTAAAACCTGATCAGCTGGCCGACAGGCAGACTTTCCTGCAGAGTCACCGGCAGATTAAATCACACTGCGGCTGAGCGGAGACGCTCCACTTGTTGAAAAGCGTCCGTGCGGCGGACCGGCGGAGAGGTGCTGAGAGATGTAAAGTGACCAGTAAACGCTCTCGGCCGCAGAGGGGAAAGTCCCACGAGCTGCCGGGGGAAAAAAAGAAAGCAAAGATATCCGGACAACCGCGAAGAAAACAGACGAATACGAACCCCACAAAGATCTCAGCACTCGGAGAATCGACTGAACCAAAGTCATCGTTTGGTCTTCCAAACAAGGGCAACGTCACACACACACACACACACACACACACACACGCACACACACACACACACACACACACACACACACACATGCATCTACCTGGTCAGGGTGCCTGGGTTGCTGTGGGAACCAGAGCGCTGCGGGAAAACGCCGAGCTGGACAGAGAGCTTCATGACTTCATGCCGCTGAGAGAGTTCACACAGCCAAATGTCTCCCCCCCTCTCTCCCTCTCTCTCTCTCTCGCTGAGCTTCCTCAATGCCGCTCGCCCTGGCACTGTTCCTGAATCGAGCTCCTTTTGTCGCTCGTTCGCTCGTTGCACTGATGGTTCATCCCCCGGGCACTGCTCTGTTCCTCTCTGTCTCTCGCTCTCTCTCTCTCTCTCTCTCTCTGGACTAACAGAGAGAAACACTTGGGGGGAGTGAGGGAGTGAGGGAGGGAAGGACCTGCCCTGCTGCTGGAAACATGAGCCTCCCCTGGGACTGTTAACCACTTCACTGCTGCAGCCGTGCCACTAATAGAGCACGAGACACACACACACACACACACACACACACACTCACACACACACACACACACACACACACACACACACTCACACACCCCGAGCCCCTTAAATAAGCCACTTTCAGCCCAACGGGAATCAAGCGGGCGACACAAAGTCAAAGCCACATGATCACAGACAAACTCCCCCCCACCGAAACTTGCGGGACAATCCTCGTCCCTGTTGCTTTTCCCGTGTGTTTCCCAGGCATGGTTTGTGTGTGCGTGTGTGTGTGTGTGTGTGTGTAAGACTGCAATTTTCCCAGACAGATCCACCCTGACTATCTGACAAGCCAGTGCTAATTAGAGATCAGGCCTAAGCGGCGTGGCCCAGCCCGCAGCCTCCCGCTGGCAAAGCAACCCGCCAGTTAACCACCACCGAGCCCTTTACGGGCCAATCGCAGGAGACGGAGACGTCAACTGCCCGGGGGCCGCCTCCCGTGAGGAAGCCGTGCCAAGCCGGCCGGCCGGCGACTAATACATCATCGCACCAACTTACTCTCAGTCCTTTTTCTCACTTGCAGTTTTGAGCCGGTTTAAAAATCGTCCAAAGGGATTTTTGTTTCCGGTGCTCTGATAGGATTTTTTTTTTTCGGGTGAACTGGCCCTTTAAATCAGCTGAGAGTGAGCAGTTAAAACTTTTGTGAGCGGGTGAAGACTTTATTCTCTCCCTCGCTCTGTAAAAACCCGGTCAGAGAGGACACGAGAGCGGTGGAGGGAAAAAGTGGCACAAATCAAGACATTCCAGAGAGGAACCCTGGCCGCTCGTCGGGTCCGTTCAGCGAGCTTTCTGCTTACCCAGTGGGGTCAGAGGTCAGAGGCCGAACCTCCAAAGAGGAGCCGAGTAGGGGGGGAGGCATGGGGACCGATGGAAAAAAAGAAAAAGAGGCTGCCGTGTGGGTCAGCCAATAGGAGTGCCTGGAAGTGTCCTGAGAAAAAAAGCCGGTGGTTGTATTTAACTTTTCTTGTGCGCGTCCCCTGAGGCCGCGGTCGGTCCGTCGGCTCTACTGTAACCCCCCCAACCCTCTCTCCTCCTCCTCCTCCTCCTCCTCCCTTCGACCGGGAAAAAAAAGCCGTCCGACGCTGGCACATGCACACAGGATCTGTGCCGCAGAAATGTACACACAGACATGCGGCCACAACAGAGCTGTGAAGCAGAAGTAAGGGGATTTCCTGTGTTTGAGGGGCGACTGCACTGCAGCTGGATCATATAACCCCCCAAAAGTCTCTCGTCTCTGTCCACACAGACAGACAAGAGAGACCGGGGGAGGAAGAGGGGAGCATTTTTGACTGTCTCCCTCTCTCTCTCTGACTTAAAGCCCTCGGAGGAGGAGGGGGACACACAGATGACATAAAAAGAGCTGTGTATGTCTGCAGACACAACATCAGGACAGAGGGAGCTGCTCTGAGATCAACATAGTTTGATACAAGCGCCGACAATACCTGACATTTGGTACCACTTTTACACAATATACCTCTTTGATGCTTTAGTTTGAGGGATATGAATATGTCTCTCTGCAAAACTCTGTTACACATCTAACCACAAAGCAAAGAATCCACCATGACCAAATAAATAACGCCTAAACTCAACCATCTCTCAAGAGTTCTGCAACTTGTGGATTACCTTCTGCCCGAGGCCAAACCCATTGTGCCACTGCGAGCGGGCACGCGCTCCGAATACGAACACAGCGCGTCTTGTGTTTGGCGCCAACTTCCGGCGAGGAAATGAATGCAACAATTCAAACATTCATTGCGAGAAATGATGCAGAGGGATGAAAATAGAAGGCGACGTGATCGGGACCGGCAGACAGATTCAGTACGCTGCTTGTGGCGGGAACAGAAAGCAACTGAATGTCACAGCAGATGTTTCCCCACGCAGGTACTGGAATGCTGTTTGACTCTTTCACAGATAAATGCGGAGACTTCTCACATCAGCATCTGCACTCGCAGCTGCTCGAGTGTGGATTTAACCCGGTGAAAACTGTGGAACCAGTTTGGTCACCAGACCTCCTTTTTCTCTGTGTTTGAGTCGACGTGGGAACCCCAAATTGATTCCAATACTTGTGTTTATTGTATGTATTTGTTCAGCAAAGTCTTGGGAAAAAAATGTATATCTGCAAAAAAATCATGTTTAAAAGATATTTTGATCGTAGCTATGAACATCCAGCATGATATGAGCCAGATTCCCCAAAAATGTCTCCTGGAGCGGTCAATAAGACACCTTTTTGGAAAGATTAGGACCTAAAGAATCAGAATCTGCAACAACAATCACAATAAATCAAAGCCTTGGTCTGTTAGGAAGGAGTTTCAGTCAAAAAAAACTGAAGTTCAATTCAAAAATGGAAAAATTTCCGTATCTTATGCCAAAAGATTGTCTGAATGGGGCATGCTGGGACTTAAAATGGGCGCAGGAGGATTTTCGCTTACGGTTTCCAAAAGGTTAATATCCACAGCAGGGGGAAAAAAATAGGAAAATGTGGCAAATAAACATTTAAATCTGTGGCAAAAATCCCTAAAACAACATTTAGTGTTTGAGGTTCGGCTCTAATTCATCTTTTGTATGAAAAGAGTCGTGACGAGACGGCCTCAGCGTGACGGCGAAGCGGCACATTCCAGGCCGGAGCCCAGGACCGCGTGGTACGAAAATGACACAGCTGTCCCACTGTGCTGACGAGAAACGACAGGACGGGACTGGACATTACACTCAGGAATGTGTCTCCCTCTCTCTCCCTCTCTCTCTCTCTCTCTCTCCCTTGTCTGGTGCCATGTCTTCTGTCTTCGGGGGAAACATTTGCTATATCTGCGCTGGAAGAGAGTTCGTCAAAGCACTTGGATCCCTCACGGCTGCATCTCTTTACCCCAGACTCATCTCTCTCTCTCTTTTTCTCTGACGTGCAAACACACACACACACACACACACACACACACACACACACACACACACCCTCCGATTAAAGCGACTGACCCGGATCCACAGTCAAAACTCTTTGCTTATGCGACACGCATCAGCGGACGCGGGCACACGACTCCGCCCGGGCCGCACCGTGCAGGATAAAGATTTTAAAAGGCCGCTGGCACCGTTGTGTGAAATGCCTCACGTGTGTGTGCCGACCCACTTAAACACACACACCGGCGTGCTGTCGTCTCAGCGCCAGAATGAAACACAAAGCTGTAACTTCCGCCTCTACACCTGCGGTCTGACATTCACTTGAATAATAACATTATACGAGTTACGTGGAGGTGCATTCTTCGGATTACAGCTGGGGTCCCGTTTTGAGGAAAGAAAACATTTTCTATTTGTTTTCTTTTCCCATTGTCGGTCTTCTGCGTAACACAAAAAAGCGCAAAACTATGTATGAATTAAAATGTTGTTTATTTGTGTTAGAACAAAAAGATTTTAAAAAAAAAACATAAACTTAAAAATCATGAAACTGTAAAACTATAAATATGTTAACAGAAAAACAGTGGAATGATTGCTGACGGCGTGGACAGTCGTTAGGCTTAATATGAATTGTTTCTTCCAAAAAACCCCAAAAATAAACTCTTGGAGAGGTCCCGAAGTTTTCAAAGATGCCAGGTTGAATTATGGGAAATGTGTTTAAAATCGTCTGTTTAAACTTCCCTTCAATGAAGAGCAGGAAAACGCTGACAGAATATTTAAATGATGACGTCAGACAGAATTTTTTCTAGGATTTGAGCTGCTGAAGGTGGAATAAAAATCGTGAAAGCTGTGTTAAAGGGTTAAAGTCCAGAATGATGCTGGATGTCCTGTCCATGTGAATGATTTGGGCTCACAGAACAAAACAAATGCAACCAATGTGTCAGCCTGCAGATACACTATCAAGGGTCCGTGACATTAAAACCTCTCTCCCTCACTCGCATGCAGACTTTTGGTCCTGGAGCGTTTCCTGCTGCTGAAACGAGGATAATCGACTTCATCCGGTAACTTTACAGCTGCAACCTGCGCGAACCACCCGCACAGAAAATATATGTCGGGCGAGGAACGGAGGATTCAAACTCACCCCGAGCCGAGAGCTCCACAACGCCACTCGCTGCAGACGAGTTAAAGTCCAACATGCTCTCCTCTCTCCGTCTACCGCTTCCCTCCTGGAGGTCTACGGGTCCGAGCGCTGCGTTTCCCTTTGAGAAAAACCCCTCAGCTGGTTGGGGCTCGTGTACTTTTTGCGATCGAGACGTTCCTGCCCCGCGAAAACGTTATGGCGTATCAAGCTTTGTTTCTCATTGCTGCATCGGACTGAGCAACGCAGTACAAAAACAGGCTCAACACAAACAAGCTTAAACAAACAAGGAGAGAATACAAAGAGTGCAAAGCTCAAGAGAGAGCGCTGGATGTCAGCGCCGCAAAGTTCGACTTGAACAATATTTGTTTAAATGAAGGTATTGTAAAACCAAAGTGATGAAATAATGTATAACTTGGATTTTTTTTTTTTTTTATGTCGACGAAAACTGTATTGTACTCATTTTTTATTTATTTTTTTGGTACAAATTTTTCTTTTTTGATCCTAATTTTTTCTTTTTTTTCCTTTGGTCCTAATTTTAATATTTGGTTCTATTTTTGTTTTTTGGTGTGTGGCGGAAATGGGCTTCCATATCAACCAAAATGATGAAATAACGTATTGCTTAGATGTTTTTTTTATTTTCATCAACGAAAAGAAAAAAAAAGTCGATTGTCCTCTTTTTTTTTTGGCTCCTAATTCTTTTATTATTTTTTTGTTCTGAATTTTTTTTTTTTTTGGTCCTATTTTTTTTTCTTCGTTGGTCCTAATTTCTTTTTTTTTTTTTTTTTGTTGGTCCTAATTTTTTTTTGTGTGTGTGGCGTGAATGGGCTTTCATACTGGAGGGACTCAGCGTCACCAAAAAAAAAAAAAAACCTTCTGGCCGGCTCTCCGACTGTTGTGACAGACCTGCAGCAGTTGAACGGCCAGAGAGTACGCTGCATTCCTTTGTCACAATTACAGGACAAACATATTGCCGCGTGTCGTCCGGTCTTTTGCCGGCCCACATCACCAAAGACGTTGGCTCGGGATCCCGCGGGCTGGAGTTAACTTCTGCTCCCGGTCCCGGCTTCAGCCGGTTTAATTGCTGCGCGGCGGTTCCCTTCTCACACGAGTCTTCGTCCTGTAAAGCAGCAGAACCACAGCTGCAGGTGGAGGAGGCTCAGCGGTTAATGCCATGGCCTCCTGGTTTCTACCGGTGTCCACGTGGTTTACTCCGTTTCTTTCCCCCCAATCATGACCAATAAACATCTTGAATTAGACTCACGGGGAAGACGGTGATGAAGACGATGTTGATGAGCTGACCTTGACACAGGAGAAGTTGGACTAGCCGGCTCAGGTAGACGTCGCTCCGCTCCATTTTTATTGGGACTGGAGTTGTTTGCTGCGATGTTTATGCTCTTGTATCGGAGAAAAACCCTTATTTACCCCACCCTCTTCAGAGAGAGAGAGTGTGTGTGTGTGTGTGTCCTGGGGCGAGGCAGGTGTGCCTGTTAAAAGCCCAGAGGAGGGCATGCTGGTTCGCTGATAGGGTATTCACGGCAACTGAAACATAATTTCTCTAAGGAGTGCGTCTCGTTTTCCTCTCTCCTCATAACAACCCATAGCTGTCATCGATTCCTTCTCCTCTTTTCTCTCCACGTAAATAAAGATGCTCAAACGCGATCATTGCCTCCTCCTCTTCCTCACAAGGATGTGGGAAGCTGATTCATTCTATCACACTATTAACAAAAATATAATTGAAATCAAAATCTGTTCCACTGCAAATCTACCCAGTAGTGTGTGTACTTTAAAACAAGACTCCATCAGGCATTTTATTACCATTTCAATTAACAATTAACTCAAAGGACTCCTGTCTCATAACTAAGTTACAGTAGCTTCCTTCTACCATAAAGAGCCACATGACTAAGATGGAGGTTGTTTTCTGTGTAGGTGGAGGAGCTCTGCAGCAGCTGGGGTATGTGAGCGCGCGTGGGAGCATCACATTAACTTGGGAACTTATTTGACCTCGTATCTTGAATCAAACCGCCACAGATTGAGGGTCAGACTGCCCCAGCACGCCCTCGAACGCCTCGCTGGTCTGGCTTCATTACAAACACACACACACACACACACACACACACACACACACACACACACGCACGCACGCACACACATCCAGTGGGATGCAGCAGAACTCGTCTTTCAGTATGAACATGTCTGGGAGGCATTTACAGTATTTAGTATTCTAGGAGAGTCAGAGGCTGTGTGAGAGTCTGGGTATCTGAGGAATAATATTTGGTTGCGTGAAGTGTGTGCGGGTGTGTGTGTGTGTGTTTGTGTGTGTGCGGGTGTGTGTGTGTTTGTGTGTGTGTGTGCGGGAGCAGAAGATAAGCGGAGAGCACACAAAGGCAAGGTGTGGCTGTTGTTAGTATCTCAGACTAAATGTTCTCCTTTCAGTAAATGTGAGGTTGACATAAATTTACAAGAGTTTCTTTTTCTTCTTTTTTTTACAAAAAACGTTTAGTTTCAAAGACCATATCTGGCGGTAGATTGCGTCAGTTTGTGTCAACATTACTCACAGACAAAACATTGTTAGCTCCAGTAAGACTGGAGTTCATTTTAAGTTTGAGAAGCTTCTTAATGTCCTCTTCGCTCCGTGAACACGGCTTTCTAAAGCTCGTCTAATAAAAAAAAAAAGGCTTGTAATGGTCTGCAACGGCAGCCACGTGTCTGGCTGTAACACAAGTGCAACACAATAGATGGACGTCACAAATCCTTATGTTGATTTAAGTCCTACAAAGCCATCAAGCTGTCTTCCTTCATGACAAATGACTCCATTTCCCTATTAAAGAAGACAATGAATCCAAGCTTTCAGATGATGTAGTTTACAAAGACAACAAAGTTCTTATCTGATGTGAGAATATTGCATTTTAGCTTTTGAAGGTCCGAGGAAATGAATGTTTTTCTATTTCTCATTTGCTGCAATCAAGATGGGGGAAAAAATGATGCAAACTGCAGTATCTGACAACCGCAGATGGTCTAGGTGCGATCATCGTTTTCCCTGGTGCCACTCGGGTCTTGGTAACCCAACCCGGACTCACCCTGCTGCCCTCTGCCGTCATCGGAGAGTGGAGCCGCGGCCCAACACACACACACACACACACACACACACACACACACACATCCATGTAACCGCACTGACCGGTCTGGGACCCACACACTGCGAGGTCAGTGCTGGACAGGAGTCCTGAAACAGCAGCTGTGAGCAGCACTGACAGGTTGATGTTGTCTCCCAGCAGGGCGGGGCCGGGGGTTCAACAACTGCGGGGATGGTATTGGAGGAGTAAAAGTGCAAATGAAGCCGTGTTCCCCGCGCGTCTGCGATTATCATACAAACAGACTGCTGGCTCTTCGGGGAACGCGATCGCTGGCTCGTGAAACGACTGGAACAGAGGGAGGGGAGTGATCGTTATTACGGCGAGAGGCACACCGGAGGCAAAAAACCCCACAACACTCAACTCTGCTTAAAAAGCAGGGCAGCCGCTAGAGGGCGGGGTTTACGGAAAGACAGACAGGTGGAGGGGCGAGACAGGTGGAGTGCCAGATGTTGTTGGTCGCTGCAGAGAAGAACCTCTCTCTCTCTCTCTCTCTCTCTCTCTCTCTCTCTCTCTCTCTCTCTCTCTCTCTCTCTCCCTCTCTCTCTCCCTCTCTCTCTCCCTCTCTCTCTCTCCACCTGAGGCCAACAGGGAACCTGCTCAAGCCCAGACAGGAGAGGGAACGTCTTGGGGCCCGGTGCATGTGTGTGTGTCGACAGCAGGTGGGCTTCTAATGTGTGTGTGTGTGTGTGTGTGTGTGTGAAAAGTACAACATGTTGTAAACAACTGCAAGTTCTGTTGCAGGTGCAATTAAAACCAAGCTAACACTAGAAATCCACAAAGATATGACATGTTGTATTACAGAATGAAGTAGTCTTTATCTACTATAAAGGCTACTTTATTCTGTATTCTGTAACATATAAAGTTAAGTTACGTGACGTTAAGCAGCAACGAGTTTGCTAACGTTAGCTCGCGGCTAAATCCTAAGGGTAGTACAACGTATTCGCTGCTTAACGTAATGTTATAGTACCTGACTTTATAAGTTACAGTCATATATATACAAATATTACGGTTGCATTGTGTACATTGGCGTTGTTGGTGGAGGTTGTGCGGCTCAAAATGACGAGCGTATGCTTGTGTATCCTGATGATCGTCTCTATTGGACATAATTTCAAAGGAGAAGGGCTCATTTTTGCAGCTCGACCTTTTCTCAAAAGAAACATTTGATTCAAATGATCTGCCTCGAGACTTTGCCTTAGAAGTAAAGAGGAAGGAAAGGCCGATGAGTAAAAGAATAAACAGTTTGAGTTTTAGATGCCAAAAGAATGCTAAGGGATTGTACAATTCTGGGATTTTTTTTTACAGAGGAATTACACAATTCACATGACAAAGTCATCTTCCTGGAATGTGTGTGGACTCGTATTTGATTGGCCGATGTAGGAGGCTGCCGAATGACATCACGTTGCTGTAAAAGCTCAACTAGATGACTTTTTAATTCTTTTTGCCGGAGGATCTTTGAAATAAACGAGGCGGATGGGTATTTATATGCAGTGCTAATGGATTTAAAAGACGTGGTGTTTAAATGTTTTGTAGCACAAAGGCAAGAAAAGGCTTGGCAAGTTTACTCAAGTCTGTCTGTACAGTACTGTCGAAACGCAGCGGCAACTCAAAGAACTTTATAACAGGCATTCAATCTTTAATTAAAAGATAATGAGAAGGACAATGAAAGGCCGACAGAGTGTGTTACAGTGTGTTACTACTCTAACAGGCACCTGCTGATGGAAGGTGTATCTGTTGTCGTGCGATTACGGAGGATTTGGACTCGTTGGAGCTCCATTAGTTGCTTCATCTTGATTTTAAAAAAGCTCGAGGGTTTCAAGGGCACTTATTGTCGAACGTCTTGATAGTGATGACAATCTACCGTCACTTTCGTATGATTTGGTCTATGCAAAAGTGTATTAAACAAAAACTAAATATATGACGGTGCCAGGGGAAAGGGGCAATATTCCCAGGAAAAAACTGGATTATCTGCGATTGATGCGGTACATTTACTCTCTGATATTCTCTGAGCTTTGAGAGGTAAATGTATCAGAAAAAACTCGCAAATGTACAACAAAAAACACAATCACAAATATTTTTGCATAAATCTTGGTATCTCTCATCGGCAGCTACATTTTGTTGCACCAAAAGTAGTATATTTATGGTCAAGATGGACATTTATTTTTCAAGGAAAATATTTGGCCTTGTATATTTGACTATTTTTATCTCGAAGAATGTCAGTTTTTAAATATACCGCTTTAATCTCCATGGAATATTACTCCCCTTCCCCCGGCTGCGTATGTATTTTTTTTTTTTACGCACAATGGCTCTAATATGGTCTAGTAAGTCTGTCACCTTGAGTAGAGAATAAAGTTTTCTGTAATAATTATCTTCTTTTAGAGCGAGCGGATCTCTCTGAGACTCAGCGCTGCAGCGCTTTCACAACACAGAGACGTCTCCTTTGTCTGCTGTAACAAAGAGAATTCAAATCACAAGACAGGCGGTTATGGATTACTTCCTCTTTCTCTTGCCAGAGAAATGAAGATGGGATAAGCACGCTCACACACTCACACACGCAGTTCCTCGTCTCTCTGCCTATTTACTCAGCCTCGCAGGTCCTGTTGTCCCATGATTCATTGTGATCCTCTGCTGGCTTCCTCCCACTGCTTTACGTACGTTCGACAGTTGGTAAAACCAGTTCTTGCACTTCCAACTCAAGCGCTAATCAGATTCGGCGGTCGCCGACTCAGCTGATAAGCACACAGAGTCATCTGAATAAGCCGCTTTTTTTTAATTGACATCCTGCTTGCTCCTCATTAGAGCAGGTTTGCTCTGATCTGGAGGGTTTGTATAGCGTGACGGCTTCAACAGTTTTAGGAAAAGCTCCTGAGTGTGAACCTCGACCCTCAGAGGTTTTTGCCCCAATGCCGTTTCCCCGCACCCCCACCAGCTCCGTGCATCCCGGACCGAAGGACATAAAACACCCGGCATTTAAACTTCAGCAGGTTTACAGATGGGTCACACACGCCCAGCGAGCAAATACAGACCGCACGCACCGTGCACAACTTCCACCGTGACACCCAAAGCACGAAATGTTGAAAACGCGTGTAGAGAAAGCGGCTCACCCTCCTCCACCTGCACAAACTGCACCTATACCACTCCCTCCTCCCCCATCTCATGTATTAAATTAGTCTCATCTTTTACAACCGTCACCCTCCAGCTGCACTGCCTGCCGCCTGTAATGCTAATGAGCTGGATCTGCTGCTTCTACCTCTCCTAATTAATCCCAAACTAAAAGTAAGCACATTTGTCAGACATTCCTTCAGGGGGGTGGAGGTGTGGTTGGGTGGTGGTGGTGGTGGTGGGGGGGCATCACCTCATCCTTCTCTTTCATTTCTCTCCTCTCTAATCTCATGAAGGACATATTGAAGCTGACTGAAGATCATGAAAAGGCTGAAATGTGAAGGTTCTGGAGGGAGCGTGAGGATCTGCCCCCTTGGTCCATTAAACTTCACAGAGAAACTTAAAAGCGCAAAATCAAACAAAACAAACAAAAAAGGAATCCCCTCCCCCCTCCAACTTGTATCTTTTAATCACTTTCCAGCTTCTTCAACTCGCTACGGTCTCTAATCAAAACCGGCAAGAGGGAAATGAAAGGTGACAGAGGCCGTCGAAGAGGGACAAAAATGACGTTCCATGTATTTTGCTAATAGCTTTTCCTTGACCTCGATGGAAATTGCCAATAGGTCAAAGAAAGGGGGGGGGGGGGGAGGACATTTAGGACTCCTGTACAGCAAGGACTCCTGTACAAAATAGACTCACACTTCCTTAGTTTTGAATCTTTCCATAGTGCACATTTCAGCGGCTGCGAGGTCCGAATGACGCGTCTTTTTTAAAATATTCTTTCCGTAGAGGATCGTCCTGTGCACCCTATGCTAAAGGAGATAAGGAAGGAAGCATTGAAGCACCTTTCCTTTGCATTTAGATAATTCAACTAGCTCTTATTGAGCAGCCATGGTGAGAGAGAAAAGGAGAGGGGGCGGGGCAGTTTGTGCAAACCTCACCTAAGGGCTGGGGGAGTTTAATGAGAATGTGTTCGTAAAAGAGACCAAGAGGACAAAGGTCAGAAGTCTGGAGGACAGGAAATTAGCCACACCTGAGGATTAACGGAAAAGGCCGCTTTGAAGCACTTAAGACGACTACAAGACACACAAAGGATGTGTAGCCAGTTCAAGACGACTACGATTACGAAGCCTTTGTTTTTAAATGTCAAATAGAGCCAAAGAACTGGTATATTTCTGTTAAATAAAAGATCACATGTTATCAATGAGGATATCAATGAGGAGACCAGGCATTCCTTTGTCTTAACCGGTCCTGTCCAGCTTCATATCAAGCTCTTTCCCTCCCCCCCTCTACTCTCGTGCACCATGTTGGGGCTCCGCTTGGCTCCTTCATCCATTTCCGTCTGTCAATTAGCCAGGAAACCAAATCTCTCTCCATCTCTGTGACAAGACAAAAGACTGCAGCGTCGCCGCCGATCGCTCACGCTGACACGAGGACGCGCTGGAAAGTCCCACAGACACTCAAACACTCAATCTTTTTCACTTGCTACACGCTGTGGCCAATATATGCTGTTAACACCTGAAAACATGCGTCTCAATGCGATGCTCCAGCATTTGAAATCAGTTGGTGCTTCAGCAGTTTGGTGTACCGACAGCAAAATACTGTTATTTTTATATTATTACAGCAAATGACTGTATCACATTAACTTACTGTATTATTTTGATGCAGTAGAGATACTGTAATATTGTCCCAGACAATAAATGTCACTATTCTCTACACATATTTTAACAAAGACCAGTGACACCAAATGGGGAAAAAACAAGAATATTTTCTATTTCCTGCACCGACAGGAGCAGGAAAGAGGCCAGTAAGCATCACAGTATACGAGCTGCAGCATGTACATCAAGTTCAGCTTGTGTTTTAATAGGAGTATTCTGGAAAAATGCATTTAAAATGCACTTTCATGGGCTTGTTTCAGACTCACCTGTCAGCATCTCCCTGTCCGGACGACGTGTTGCGATGGAGTGTCTCTCGTACGGCGGCCATGCTGTCGGGCAGGCGGTTCAGGCGCCGCGTGTACAGACCCAAACCTCCGTCGGTCATGTAGCTGCAAAACACACGACAAAGCACGTAAGACATCGTCACCATGAAGCAGTTTTCAAGCACGCAATAAAAGGACTCAGATTGGATCAATTCAAGTCGTGCAGACTTTTGCGAGGGTGAAGACGAACTCTTTAATTTCTCCTCAGAGCTGCCTTTGTCATATACAGATTTCCCGGGCCGAAGGCAACGCTCCCATCAATCCCCGGGGTTTTGGCAAACAGACACAATTCTCTCATGTGGCCGGCGGCAAAACAACAGCGGTCTGTAAAAGAAGTGGCAGCTCGTTGGGCAGCGGATGAGTCCGTTCTTTATTTCTCCAAGAAGGATATTGCCTTCGTCACCTTCAGAGTCTATCATCAACTCCGGGGACGGGAAATTATGATTGACTCAGTGGCTCGAACATTAAAAGAAGCTAAAAATACCCCCGTATATGTAAAAGGCAGGCTAAGTAGGGCATTCACGTCATCTCATAACGGAAAAAAAACTTTTGAATGGGCTTGATTTATGGGCAGTTGGAGGCTGACCGTTAGCAGCAGTTACAGTCTGGAGCTGATGCTCAAAATCCTGAACACTTACACAAACATTCCCATTCAAACTAAAACAACACGCACTAATTCCCCCAAATATTTACCCACGGAGGAGATTCCTAATGGAACTAAATATTGACTCATTTTACCCAGGTGTAACTTAATGAAATGTTTGCTGATTTAAAAGTGGAGGCCGGGGCGTTCATGCGCTTGAATGCCTTCCGTGTGGGGCCGCGATGAGTCGGCTTCTGCAGTTGAGCGAGTGGAAAAACAACAAAACCGCCCCGCCAGAGTCCCACCGCTAAAACACGTTGTGTGTTATCTCTCGGTGGATCTCAGAAAGAGGCAACCCAGCACACACAAACAGACATTTATACCTACATGTATATACAGTATACACAGACTGCAG
The DNA here is from genome assembly GCF_023055335.1 of Clinocottus analis. Classification (NCBI taxonomy): domain Eukaryota; kingdom Metazoa; phylum Chordata; class Actinopteri; order Perciformes; family Cottidae; genus Clinocottus; species Clinocottus analis. Next base: position 3,855 of record NW_027176001.1, on the reverse strand, counting down.
CGTTTGATATAGACAGAGCTCCTTTGTGTAACCTGCAGTCAAACCAAATCAGCATCTGAGCTGCGAGACAGAAACTTAACGGCAACCAGAAGTCACTCAGCGGAGAGCAAACCTAAACAGATGCCGGACAAACTGCAGACTTTTACAATGTTTATAGCTTTTTTTTTTTTACAGCCTTTTTCGAGGAACCGATTTAATTGAAAACTAAATAGTCAAAGGCTCAATAATGATGTTTTCTCTCGGGCACTTTGATGCACAAAACAGGCTAAAAAGCTGCTACATGCATGTGTTTAATTCAGTCGTTCACTTGATCTGTCCGGGCTTATCTGAGTTATCTTTTTCTTCTTCTTTTACTCAACACAGCTGCTGCTGTAAATGAGGGTAATGAGAGTTGAGTTTGCAGGCTGGAAAACCAAAACAATGCGCTAAAAGAAGCCCTGTCGAGCCCAGCAAACGGGTGAGAATTCCCTGTGCAATCTGGATTCAGATATACAGCAGAATGGGACGGATTTGTTGCACCCAACAGCATGTGAACGCTGTTTTAGCAGCAAAACCCAAAAGTGCCAGATGTTGCACTTTTCTCACCAGAACACGGATGCCGCACAAAGGCTGGGGCTGCGCTCCCAGGTCATCTGGTAGCGGTCTGCTAACCATTACTCAGAGTCCAAACTAAACATGGAGATTCAGCATTTAGTTACCGTGAACCGAGGAGCTGGTAACAAACATCGTGAAGAGAGAAGAGGAGGAGGAGGAGGGGCCTGATTTAGGCTTTTAAATCCAGATTTAAACACTTGTATGTACTCAGCTGCCTTTATGGACCTTCGGGAGAGAAACCACATGCAGAGGCATTGCTGTTCATGCACCGGGCAATGTTGGCTTCCAGATCAGTGGAGGAAACATTGACAATACACATTTAGGTGTTTTCTTTCATTGCATCTGTAGATTTCTGCTAAATCCGCCTCAGATCACGCCTCAAACAAAACATTACAGAAAACTTGTCATACAAAAAACAATTGTCTTAATGGAAGTAATCAACTGGGCATGTTTTATGGTGATATCTATTGTTACATGTTTTACCCAATTCACCTGTATTGTCTTCAAAATGTATGGAATTTACAATACTTACCCTCAAAGACCATTTTAAATATGTTTTTAGTTTTTGTGTCTTATGCTGTGGTTATTATTATTTCTTATAAGATGTTACGTCCATTTAGAGTTCTGGGTAAACAATGTTAAGACGGGCAAAGATGCCCACCGCTGAAGTTCAATAGAATGACACCATCAACTGATACGAGACTTGTTGTGAAGCTTATTTTCACAATAAGATTGAGGACAGACGGAGTGAAGACAGGTGAAGAATAGTCCACTCCGAGGGAGGTTAGTCGTCCATGATGGGATTCATCCATCACCCCCCAAAACAAAGTCACCTTGAAGATGCACACAAATCATGTTAATCCGTCACACTAATGAGTAACGGAGCCTCTCCGTCCTCCTGTTTTTCAGACGTCGGTTAACCTGTTAACCCTTCTGCAAATCGGGAGGAACGTGTCCAAACAAGACAGTTTATGGGCTGAAAAAACCGAGCAGCCGGAGAGAGTTTACACAGCCGCAGGAACGAGCAGAAGCAAAACTTCCTGAGTGAATGAAGCTGCAGAAATAGTTGACTTACTAAGAATGCACGCACTGCGGGACCAAGAGGAGGAAATTCACAAAATGTCACACTCTAGAAAAGAAAAAAAACACTCGCGTCTAGAGCGTCTGTTTTTTTAATTCATTTATTTTTTCTTTAAATCTAGATAAGTCTGGAACACTCTGACGTACCTTTCTGCCTCAAACATGGTAAAACAGTTAGTCCAAAAGCCAAAACAAAAAAGTCCAGGTGAGTGTCGATTCCCAGCTGATAAAACAAATCTCCAAAGCAAAAGGTGTCCGTTTCCAAATGTCTTGTCTCTCAGGTCTCAACCTGCGCGTGAGTTTCTGCTGCTACGTGAATAATATCAGCAGGTGAGAGCGCGGCAGATCATGACGGTATCAGACGTGAGCGAGCTGTATCAGTGAACTCTGCATTATGTGTCCGTGAGTAGCCTGAGAGCGTGTGTGTGTCTGTGTGTGTGTGTTGGTATGCAGCCTCTCTCCTCAGCTCCGCATGCTTTCCCCTCCCGGCTGGAGGTTGGGTCTGGTGGAGGAGGGAGACGAGAGAAGGGGGAGGGCGGAGGGATGGATCGGGGAAACGTACCCCCGAGCCGAGGAAAGGGGTGTGTGTGTGTGTGTGTGTGTGTGTGTGTGTGTGTATGAGGTGGGGTTGGGGGTGTCCTGGTCTCCAAGGGCCAGAGAAGCCGAAAGGAAAGGGGGTTGGAGAAAAAAACGACGCAAACACTAAATATGTCATCAGTCATGTTGTCTCTGTGACTAAATCAATTAGCTCGGCAGACAGAAGCTTATCTGATCTCAGACTACTGTTAGACTGCTTACAAATAACTGTTTTCATCAAATATTCAACTCCCTGTTGTTGTTTTTTGTGAAATAGATTCATCATTTTGTCCATAAAATGCCTGAAATGGTAAGAAATTTGCCCTATTTTCTTGAGCTGAAGCTCATGAAATGGCTGTGTTTTGTCTGACCAACAGTCCAAAATACAAAGATAGTACATACAAAGCAATGAATATTGTATATTTATATATATATATATATATATATATATATATATATATATATATATATATATATATATATATATATATATATATATATAATAGAAAATCTGTAAATGTTTGTGTGTGACTTCATCGGTCTGTGTCTGTTTAAGATGGTTAAACCATTGAGACAAACTTCTTTTCTTTCTTTTTTTATGCACAATCCTACATTTTAAAGGACTTAAACGATTATGATTGAATCCAAAAAGGACAAAATAAATGCACCAGCAGGAGCGTCATCTAAAATTACAGCTGGAACAATATTGTAGCATCAGAAAATCATCAGAAGGAAGTTGTTCTTAAATCTCCTGCGTCGCTGGATATCACGTTGCAGAGCGAGCGAATGGCCCTGCCAACCAGCTCCCATCACTCACCTGTCCAGGTGGGGCTGCGGCTCGGCCTTTTGTCTGCTCAGCCTCAGATTCAGACATATCGAGTACTTCAAGAGCACTTAGCTCCCTCGACTTCTACAGCCGCCTCGGGGGCTGGACAATCAGCGCGAACCCCAACGGAGGACAGGGGAGGTAATTCCATCTCATGATTTGTTTTTTCTCACCTCGCTTCCTTAAGCTTTCAGACTCTTTTCCACATTTGCATTTTCAAACTCAAACAAATCCCTGCAGCAGCACTATCACCAGACCCTCTCGATGTCATGCGAAGGCGGGTTGACACCTTTTTACGACTTTATCTGATAATAATAATAACGATGACAGCGGAGGTTTAAATTGCACAGTACGACGGCCAAAGTATGCAGGAGGGGGCTTGTTGCAACACGGACAGTCGCTCCGAGAGAGCGAATAAATATCGCTGTATTAGCATTACTGAGACGGGATACTTGTGGGATCTGAGCTGTAGGGAACTATCGGATATCATCCGGCACTTGGATCTCAAGCGGGAATGGTGAGGGATAGGAACACTACCGCCCTCTTCTGGCAGGCTTGTATTTCAGACAACTCGCAGGCTGTTGGGGTCACATGGTCGACCACAACAACACATTACAACCAGCCGAGGAACACATGATGCAAACAAGTAAAAGCAAAACGTAGCTATTTACTAGTTCCTATACAGCGTTGCCAAATGATTAGTCAGTGGTGGAGAGTAAATTAGTTGTTGATCAGGAAATCGGTTCATCTTTTTATTTCATTAATCGATTACGGAATGA
>NW_027176000.1:0-19046 GCF_023055335.1 Clinocottus analis | reverse complement strand
AACACTTCATGCCATGCGCTTGGCTATTTTAAGCACTGTATGGTGCCCTAAGCTGTGAGCACTTAGCATACTGTTGGTGGCTATGAGAACAGCCTAGCTCGTTTATAGGAACTTAATCAGAAAATGTTTAAAGGAAAGACTCATCCTTTACATTGGTCCCTTCAAATGCAACCACATTTAATGGGTTGATATCTAGACAATGCAAAGCTCTGGAACAACATACACGCCTGCAGGTTTACACCACAAATCACAGGAAATGCAAGTATATCATCACATCAGTCCCAGAGCTCCTTGGCAGCAGCTGCTGTACTGTAGCTTACTTTAGCTATCTGGGTGAGGTCTTAGAATAGCCCATTGATATGTCCTGACCTGGGAGCATAGCCACTGCCATATAACTCAACTCTTCAACTATCTACATAACTATGACTTTCCATATAAGCAGAATGGGTTGAGACAAATATAAACACAGTCATTCAACGATTCAGTTATGTTTGTGATTGTATCCATACATTAAAAGTGTAATTTAAAAGCATTCACAGTTGTTAAGAGCAGTTCATGTTCAAAGTTAACAATAATTTGAATAGCAGTCGGTGAGTTTACAAACGCCCATATGAAAAAGTATTGTTACTTTTATTATTGTTATTATTATTATTAAAAACATAACAAACCAGGTCAAATTACTAGAACCTATTTACTTTACTGTATCTTTAGCCTGACTTGCAGAATGTTTTGGCTTTCCAGGAGACTTTGGCCGCCAACAGTCTACCAGCTCTCATAACTACAGATCAGTTCGCAACCACGGTACTTTCCCAGCATCTGCTTGTGTATTTATACCCATATAGCCCAGCTAACTATACTGTAAATATATGTACAACTATTCGAAAAAGTGTTTTCTATTTTTCTCAAAGATGTGTAAATATTTGTTTAAATGATATATTATGTATGTGTAATGCGTTATAGCGATAACATGCAGATGACTTCATGCTGAACGTCTTTGTATTTAGTACAAATTTAAAACTTTGTATCTTTTATGTTCTGTACACTCGGCCTCAGTATTTTTCATGTCTTTGTACACATCCATTTGCTCCCTCACCTTGCCGATGTGACTTTCCTGCTGAGTGTAATTGTCCAATCGAGGCGGTGGTTTCAATCACAAACCATCAGTAAAGAATCCATTGCAAAATCTTCTGCAACCTGCTGAGAATACATTTTAGTTGTTGGCTGTCATCCATAGTAAACAAACAAGTTTTCTTGAAGTTGATGAAACAAAGAAAACTCACCGAAGTGTCTGAAGCCCTCAGTTCCATGTTCAAATGCACTGGCGTGGCCACGGTTCTGACAGCGAGCTCAAAAGATACCAAAATAGACGCCCAAGTCGGTGTGGCCAAACTGAGCAGCAATACAGGGCGCAGCTAGCTAACACACATTGGAATAACCAGAGGGTGTCGAGTGGCAGGGCAGGGAAGGCCGGCTGGATGAAATGGACACTGTCATTGGTTATTTCTGTAACTAAGCAGTGAGGACTGATAGGGTCCTTTCTTTACCGTTAGACACCTTTGAAAAGATGACGGGGCCTTCGTGTCCATGAAGATGAGGCATCAATACCTCGAGTCTCGGTGGGGACAATACAGACACGCTGGGTGCACTTACCATTGGCTAACTTTTAGCTTGTGACTCATTTGGCTTCGGTCACCCAGGGAAACAAGCTTTCTGATATAGCCCGTTGCATCACACAACTGGCAGTTGAAGCGAAGATTGGTGGCTGGATGTCTGCTGACTTTGACAGGGCTGGTCTAATTGTTGTTGTTCAAGTCATGTTTACTTGAGTGACTGGGTTGTCTAGTTTTAGGAGCAATGCAGCTGTTGTTGCTGTGAGATTAAGCGGAAATGGAGTGGGGGTATGTTGTTGACTTGTAAGCCTATGTGAGTCAGAGGAAGTCAATGGATGAGGTCAGATGTGGAGCTTTACCTTGTGCATTCCCTTAATGGAGAAAGTGGAGTGTTTCATAAACACTGTGTGGGTCAACTTGGTTTTATATGCCATGAGAGAACAATATGTACAGACCACTGGCTGTATATAGAAGTGCCATAACCTGTTGCATATGTTTCAATCGATTGTTAGACACAACATTTGGTTTGAAAGCATGAAATCCCAATTTCTGTTGCGCTCTCGTTGGCTCCAACAACTGAATGGCTCCCAGCATCCACAGTGTGTTGCTGTGCTCCATCAAGGTGCCATATTTAAGCCCGTCTATTTCGGTCATGTTGTATTTCAGAAGGTAACAGCCTGGCTCTCTGCCGACTGCACCCTGTACACTTGCTAACCTTTGCACATGTATTTGACTTGCTTTAGGCAGTAGTACATGCAATCTTCTACAACTACTTCATGTCAGGCAATTATATTTATGTTGAATGGAAAAACAATTTATTGTATCAGTCAAAGCTCACTTAAAACGGTCATACACAGTTATATGAATCCCATTTAAAAAGGCTAATTTATATTCCAGAGCATATGAGGATTGCACTTGCAGATAATGTGGTGTGGCTATTTAAAAAACAATGGAAAAGTCCCTGCATTGTTTCGGGGTCATAGACTTAATTGCTGAGCAGTGTGGAAATACCATGTTGTGAGCAGAGATACTGTATCTAGGCCATTTCCCTGTTACTGTCTGCAGTCATGTCTTACCCAGAATAAGGCCTCACATGGGCCTGCTCCCTCCTCCTCCAGCCCTTTTCTCACCTTTCTCTTTTTACCTCCAACCCTCCAACAGCAAATGTCTTGTGTCAGCTGCCCATTTACATGGGTCTTAGCCAAAAACAAAAGCTAACCCTGTGCTCTGATGGTAGTTGAAGTGAAATCCCAACACAAATGGAACTTTAAAGGATCAGCGATTATGAACAGTACAACTGTAAACTTGAAAGGGCTGTGAGAGGTTTGTAGTTTCGTCAATTACTTTTTGGCATACAGGAAATTGTTTAGAAACAATGCTCCGTCATTTTCACACTTCAGCTGTTTTCTTTGTTGTATTTTTATATGTTGTATGCATATGTCTATTCCAAAACAGCTAGCAAGTAGCTGTTATACATACAATGTCCATAGTCCAAGGCGAGTTGGTAATTTAGGGTAGACAGCTGGCATACTGCAGATCTGAGCAGTGAAGAAGCAGCAGACCGGCTCTTTGAAGTGTGCACACCAATGCACTTTCTCACTGGCTCGTCTCCTATGAGACTTCAGGATGAAGCCGTATCGGGATATTTTGCTGAATTACTCAGCATACAGATGTAATGAAGAGTCATGGATTATATTGTATTCCTGTTTTATTATCTGTTCGGTCTTTTCCATTAGTGCTTGCAACAGTTTATTGCATCTAACAAAAGTGCATGAAACGACGTGGAGTATTTAATTTTCTATTATATCCTTAACCAATGCTTCAGATTGATTTGGCTCGGATGTTCCTGCTTTACAAACACAGAGATGTGATTTATCTGACAGACACCAAAGAATGAAGTCCAGCCCACCGGGGTCAGGATGCAGTCTTTGTTTGTGCCATCATGACTGACACCCACATGTGTTCTGGGTGACTGCGAAACCACAGGGAGCCGTCAAGCTGCTTGGCTCATGCTCCTTCATGCCCACTACGAACAGGAACAGACGGGCCGAGGGGATAACCTGCCTTCAGGGCCGAGAGGCTACTAAACCCCGGTATGGTAACTCTAGGACAGCTGACGGCGATCATATATATTCGAAGACGTGAACTCAGTGACAGGAACATTGTAACGTATGTCAAAAAATCTCTTCGTGTCAATGCAGTGGCTCGGCTACGACGGGTTCACACCTTCGTGACATACAGTAGTTATGAAGCATACACACACACACACACACACACACACACACACACACACACACACACACACACGTCATTGTATTGTCACATGATCAAAAAGAATACAACAACATGGGACCACATCAACAAATATATTACACAGCAAGAATCTGTATGACAAAAAAAATACCAAGAAACATAATAAATGATCCATTTAGGAAAATTGATAGATTTATAGTTATCTATTTTTTAGAGTTCATGTCGAGTAAGCACAACATTTTGGTTTTTGCCACAGAAAATTTTATAAAATATATGAACATATAGATATATATGTGTATATATATAGATACATATATATATATATATATATATATATATATATATATATATATATATATATATATATATATATATATATGTATATATATATATATATATATATATATATATATATATATATATATATATATATAATTAAGGAAGAAAGTGTAGTGTCAAACAAATCCCTGTAGACATAAAGCTGCAGATGTAGGTTTTTTTTAAGATGAAGGTGTGTCCACACATGTAGCACATTTATTTTGACCATCTATTTTTCTCATTTCATAGGCACAGCTGCAATGCAACATAACTTTCACCCACAGCGCTTCATTATTTGCTTGTGTGTGGGGAGTGATGACAGGACCGCAATAACTGATACCCCGAGGTCTGATACGGCGGCCGGCCAATCAAAGGGGAGCAATTTGAATCCGCAAATGCAGTTACATCATCTTTGCATGAAGAAGTGTAGCTGTTAAACATTGTTGAAAAACAACTGCCACACACTCTCAATAGGATGCAGTCTAATTTGAGCTGCAGTAATAAATCTGAGTAGCATCTCGGCATCTTGGCAACAAGCGGCCCGCTAATCTTTCCATCTAAACAACATCAGTAACCTACATCTAGCGATTTATGTCATCAAGTCGCATTGTCACCCACTTACATGGTGGCTCGTGTGAATTTGTGTTCATCGTCTTTTCTATGAAATAAAACCGGTTGCTTTTGGATTTCCAGAATGATTCAATCGATGTTAAAACGGCGGCTACACCTCCCCCCTAATACATGTGAGGGGCCTCGTGTCACAGCAACAAAAGCCAAACAGACGCACAATCTTTTCATCAGTAAAGCTTTGAAACCCACAAGCTCAGGAAACCGCTCGTCATCATATGAGAGAAGAAAAAAAATAAATAAATAAATCTCACAGCGCTCAGAAACATCCGTGAGCAGACTAGAAACGCCACGAAAGAGATGAGAGCCTTCCAGATGTGTGGCTGTTGGTCGGCGGTCGTCAGGGCTGTCCTCTTCACCGGTGAGTACAATGTCAACCTGTATGTTGAAAACGCTAAACGCTACGTGGGAAATGGACTTGTGCTTGTGTAGCGCTTCTCGAGACCACTCGAAGCGCTTTGACACTTCATATCATCCTTCACCCATTCCACACCCATCCATGCATTCATACATAACTAGCATTCATACGACATTTACACGCCGGAGGCGCGGCTACGGGGGCAGCTCGGGGTCAAGAGTCTTGCCCAAGGACACATCGACATGGACAAGAGCGCCGATCCTCGGACCCCGATGATCCGACCCCGACGATCCGACCCCGACGATCCGACCCCGATAATCCGACCCCGATGATCCGACCCTGATGATCCGACCCTGCTCTGCCACTGAGCCGCAGACGCTCGTGCAGATTAGATTTCTAAAACCTTTCACAGAGGTGATATAATGCCAGCCAATGAATTTGACATTTGCGTGTGCATGCCAGTTCCAAAGCACGTTGTAGTAAAAACGCGGTTTTATGGTCTTTCTGGTAAAACCTGCGTTAGTGTTTTGACTTTGGCTGTGAGTTGACTGCCCGTGCTCTCTGCTTGCTGGACGTGACACTTTATGTAAGAGGTCGCGCTGTGGTCAACGGAAACTTTATCCCTCCCAACACTCAGGGCGCGTTAAGCTGAAATGAACATAGACTGATATATCACACATAGACTGTCCCATGACTAGTCACAGGTTCAATCCCTGATACAGCCAACTCTTTGAACTGAAGTATGACCTTCAGCAAGGTTCTGCTTCTGGTGCGGATCACCGAGCGGAAAACAAGAAAATCCAATCAAAGAAAAAAAAACTTTTTTTTCCCCATTAAACCTGCGTTCACTTTAGCTCTCATTTAAGGTGGAACAGCAGGCCAGAGCTGCCACAGGAATGTGACCGGGGGGTTGTAAAATGTAAGATAGCCCACTTGCTGAGCGCGTTTGCTCTGTTTCAGCAAACACTCCGCTCCACTCGCTCGGTCACAGTCGTGCCGAGCCGCCCGCGGGACCGCTCCTCTTGTCCGCTGGCGTCCGAAACCGGAGTAGCTGAGTGTCTGGCTCGAGGGTATCTCGGATTTCTCCATTTACAATTTACATTTCCACTTTGGTGGCGAGAAGCGGACACTTTGGATGTCAGGGAGCCGTTGTGATCCATATGGAGCTTGTGGGCGCCGTGCCGAAGAGACGAAACATGAACTGGGAATCGTCTAAAAACCATTCGGCATGTCTGGTTATGACCTTTTCAAAGTGGTGTTTACACGGGACAGTGCCAGTCATCAAAATGTTCAAATCGTCCACATGGCTTGTTTGTAGTTGTTTGTATTTCTTTACACTACATTCCCGTTTCCCATGACCTCCATCACTTTGGTCCCTTTTGCTTTGCAGCATTTTGTTCTCTCTGTAATAGACCTGCATTGGTCTTTCTGCTCTTGTGTCCACAGTTTTGATTATTGTGTCACCTTGAGTTCGCATGTCAATTCGGGTCTCAAAATGTTTGTGCTTTGAATACAAAGCACAAACATGAAAAGGTGAAACCATAAGAGCTTCACAGTCGCCACATAACTGTTCAGCGTGTGGCTCTGAAGTGCCGGCAGCATGACGAGCAGCAGGCTCAAGTCGAGCCGCGTCTAAAACTAGCTTGTGGCCCGCATGTGTTTGCCTCCTGAAGCGCCTGTGCGTGTGATCCTCAAAGCCTTTTTGTATTGCGAAATGCTGCAAATGAGTCCGCACCTGTTATTTAATCACTTCCTACATCCAGGGCCTATTTAAAACTGCCTCAGTGTGCTCGAGTAGAAAGCCTTCAACGGCACATTTACAGTGCTGCTCGTCAGCTGAATCAGGAGCCAAGAGGTCAAGAGGTTAACCTCTCTCATCACTCTATGCTCCTTACGGGGTGGCTCGTATCTTGAGTGGTGAAAACCTGACAACAGTGACCCTTGCCAAAGGTGTCCGTGAGCAAGGCATTGACTTTGCTGCTTCACATGGTCCAAACACCTCGCACCTCCCGAGCTGCAGAAATGGAAGTGTCACGTTCAACCAGGGACAGAAACTTGTCGCATGTGGAGCAGACCGCTCCGATCCCGTATCTCTGAGGCTGAAGGCCGCTGATAGCGCCGATTCGATCGGGCCTCTTGGAAGCGGTTTGCAGCAGCGATGTTTGAAGAGGGCAGCAGAATACTACAGGTGCATGAAAGCAGCTTCGCCTCACCGCAGAGCGTTGCGCAACTCTCCGTTCTGCGCAGAGCGCTGACACCGAGCTCATCTGATGCCGACAACCCTGTGGCAGGACCTCCTTCCTGTCTCAGTTTTTGTGACCTAAAAATAATTTGCCGTAAACAATGTGCTTTCAGAGGGCCTGCTGACGAGTGTGAGAGGAGACGGAGCAGACGGAGCAGAGCAACCAGGTGGGTCAACTGGCCAAACTCAACACGCAGGGAGCCAATCAGCATAGACCGCACATACAACATGACCCGTGAATATTTGTTCAGCTATAATATGGAAATAATGAGACTGTAAGATTCCTTTGAGTTCGTTATTCCATTTTGTGAAAAGGTTTAAAAGCAAAAACTGAAAAAGTACATTTGGCTTTGTTATCTAGCCATTTAGACTCATCAGGTTTTATGTGCTGACTCTTGGTAGTCAACAAATCTAAGGAATATTAACTTTGAGTAGATCAATGGCTCCTAACCTTTTGGGCAAGACCACTAAAGGGGAGTGGGAGGTGGGGGGGGGGGGGGGGGGGTCACATAATACAGGTGTGGAGTGTGGACTGGGAGCTTGAGAGGTGCACCAGTTCACCTGCTGGTCTGCACAGAGGCCATGTTGAGGCAAGACACAAGACCCCCATCCCAAAAACTGAAAGTTTCATCACTTCATCACTTGTGTTAAACTGTAAGAATTACCATATGAATGCATAATTTAGGGGCAAACAATGTCTATTGTGATGTCACAGTGACCCAAATTATAATAAAATACATTTTGATATTGCAAGAGAAGGATGTGAGGTCACCGTGACCTTGAACTTTGACCTTTAAAAATCTCATCAATCCAAACACATAATGCCTCCGGCCATGTTTGTCACCGACGCCAAGACGTGGTAACAAGCCAAAAACGTCGTGGCCCATTGGATGATGGACACCACAGGCTGTACCAAAAATAATACCTGTGTGAAATGATAGTTGAGGTGGATCCATATATGTAAAAAAAAAAAGTCATATTGTTTAAAAAAAGAGGTATATTTCAGTGTTTGGTTGAAGAAGGGAGAGTTGGCTCACACTGACCAGCAGTGACGCTCCTCAATGATTCCTAGATGTTCAGGATTCAAATTGCAAACATTGAACACGTGATACAATTTTCAGAAAGGAGCCTGATACCATGACTGAGACTTTTTATCTTCCACGGAGTAAACAAGTTGTGAAATCCAGCATCGCCCATGTGTCAGGAGGACTGACGACGAGCTGGCGTTGCATCTTGTTTGTCGAACGGCCGTGTGACGCCTGGCGCTTGTTTTACTTCCAGATTTCAAGTATGTTTGGATCGGAGGAGGGATCGGCCTGTCCTTAGCTGCCGGATATATTATTTTCAAGATCTGCATCAGGCTCGCCCTCGTCAACAGCACAAGTGAGGGTACGGTCGCTTCTTTCTATCAGATCCATGCACATCCTCTGTGCTGTGTAGTATCTTAACGTCATCGTGTACTTACATGTCAAACTGCTCTTCTTCCCTACAGACGTTTAACGTGAAGAAACCTTCAGAGGTAAAGATTGGTGGAGAATTATAGTCCTGACATAATAATGAGATACAATCCAAACGAATTCAATTCGATGACGTCATCCATGAACGTTAACGATTTCCAGTGACACAAAGACGAATCCACTTCCTGACTTTCTTGCATCTCGTCGACATCAAAAGGTACGGCTTCCCATAACCTTTACTCGCTCTCAGCCACAGCCTGATATGCTCGCTTTAAGACACCTCAGCCAATCAGAGCGTCCCGTAGAGGCGGTTTCCAATGACATGCAGTGTCAGAGGTCAGGCGGAGTGATTCACAGGATGATCGTGGACCCTGCAGAAGTGGCATGTGGGTCAAAGGTCAACCAGGCGGCCCGTCGTCCGCTCACGTTCTGTCTCATGGAAACCTTAATCTGCATCAGCCTTGTATTATAAACGCAATAACATGCATTCGTATGGTTTTCATTATATGATTTGCATTATTGTAGCATTTGTATTTGTCTGTAAAATTGTTTTTGTTGTTGTTGTTGGAAACATAAAGAAGGTTTCAGCCATTTAGGAGCCTAAAGATGTGCGTACTTGTGTTTTGTTTCACTCTCCCTTGGGAAAATCCAACTGCTCCACTGACACACATACTGCACAGGGATTATCCACTCAGCAGAAAACCTCTGGACTCATGAAAACCTCTTAAAGTGACCACAAGGGGGCGAACGTCACCTCCAAGAAAGAAACCAGAAAAACAACCTGAGACCGACTTCAGTCCAGTTTCACATCTGAACGCCAGCAGAGCCTCGTAAACAAAACGCTGTGCTTTGATGACTTGTGTTTACGCCAGAACGTAAACTGATGATTTCATGACATCTGGATGATGACAACGTGCTCCCAGTTTCCCCTCATGAAGCAAATATGGACATAAAAATGTCCTTTCTACTGTACCTTAATCTGAGCTCTTTAGAGGTTTTTCCCCACTTGAGAGGGTATTGAAAGAGGTCTGAGTGTTGTTTCTAACCACCGAGCCTTTCATGAGTACATACAGCATCCAAACACAACACCGTCACAACACATAGAGCGTTGCAGTAGACCTCGTAACACACTTGTGCTCGTAACACACTTTAAAAAGTAGCGTGTTTAGGTGAAGGCTCCTCTCACTCCAATTACATTTCATTTGTCTTTCAAGTTTTCATTTGCTTTCCAAGCAAATAACATCAATATCCCTGTAACGACTTCTTTCCCATAGCTTTGAAGCCGAGGTTGAACCTCGGAAACCCTCTCAAACGTTATAAATGTAAGTTTAATATTAAAATATCTGTCTAACTCGTTGCACCTTTGGCGCTCAGGCTATCCATGACTTGTTTTGGCACCGTTTACTGCCAAGTTGATGAGACTGCCTCCTGCAGCCCACAGATGGATTTAGAAGAACCAATAATAAAAAATAAAGTCTTCACTAATATCTCGGTGACCCGACATAGCCAACAGGACTAATAACTAACAGATGTCGTTATTTATTCCCCCATTTGCTCATCGCTGTGCTGCTCTGTTCAATTCCTACCGATACCGACGCTGCAGCTGCAGGCGTCCTGTTAACTGCCTGCTTGATAAGCTGATGTTATCACCCGATTCTGCAGTTTCTTTTGGGCTCATGTTTCTGGTTTTACAGCACTCCAACTTTGCTGTCGTGGTTTAGTCTAACTGCTCACATTGAACTCGTTTCCAGCCACAGCAGGAAGTGATTATCACTCCTGACTCTTTGAAATACAGACGGGTCGTCGGTCGGAGGCCCTCGGGCGTCTGTTACCGACACGGTAACGTAAACCACGGTTATTATTGGACGATCAGCGCAACTGACGTAAGTGTGATAGCCCACACACAACAGCGTGGCTGGGAAATGAGGCGGAAGACTCAAAAGAACATGAGACCGTCGTCCGCTGTTAAAATGCCAAACTAAAAGTAAATGTTGCCATTTTGTCACCTCAGTCGTTCGTCACCTGCTTCGTTGGTGGTCACGGTGGTGTGACATCACACGGCTGTCACATCAGTTGTTAGTCACTCTGCGGTTTCGTCACCTGAGCCCAACGTCCTGTCAAGACTGACGCTTATTTTGAAAAGACACTGTGCGTGACACGCCTCCCGAGGTACCTAGCGTGTCGTAGTTGCGGCGTATACATACCGACCGAGCGCTGGGAGTGTGAATTTGTTTTCCCAAAATAGTTAGGATGCAGAACGGACGACAGACAAAGTAAAGCAGCTACAAAGACCAAGAGAGGAGAGTGCTGGATTAGATTTGCCCTTCTGTGCGTCTTTCCGCTCACTGTTTGGGTTTTAAAGCCCACAAACTCTGCTTTCACACAGTTTGTTTTTTTTCTGCTGAAGAAATTTAAACCTCAAACAAAGAAGCGAGATCTTTTGGAGCGCAAAAGAGAGCTAAAAAGAGAGTAAATAGCAAACTTAGTATTGTCAGGTCACCAGAAAAAAACGCCGCTCTAAATGAATGCTAGTGTTGTTCAATGTGTGAGAGCATGTAGCTCCTTGCTAACACATCTGATCTGATGTCATGTTTTTAGCTTGTCGTGGCGCTTCTCTTCCACCATAAAAGTGAAAGCAGCTTTAAGATAGTTTTAATACTAATGTACTATTCATTTTATTCACTTTCCAGACGGGGCCGTGGACTAGCTAGCTATTAAGGGAAACAGAATTGTTTCGCTGGACCGTTTCATTTGTTTTCACATGTACAACATCAAGTCAGATCCGCCCGCCGGGCCGAAAACGAGCAGAACAAATGCGTGAGCAAGTAGTCCTGCACCGTGTTTGGAGTCCCGATTTTGTGAATCCCCCACCATATTTTGCGCTCAGAGAGCGTTGGTAAAGTGGGGACTTCTTTGTCGAGGGAAGAGCCGTGGTTGTCAAACGTCGCCAGACTGGATGCACTCATGAGGCCCCCGCAGGCCGTCTCCTTTGTTATCCGTGAATCAAAAGTGTCCCAGATCCTCGCTGCTATCTGAGGTTTGATGAAAGCCAGCAAAGCTTCTCAAAACCCTGCCGTACAAAGATTCACTGCAGGATCCTGTTGCACGAGACAAGAGATGAGATAGATGTAGGCACACACACGCACACACACAGGCACGACAATTTCACAAATACAAGGTTTTTTGACCAATTTGCGCAAGCGGGATGAGCAACCACATGAGTTTAACGCTTGAGGGTGATCGAGAACCTTTCGATGCAAAACATATCTCCATAAAATGTTCTTCACCATCATTTCTCTGACCGCAAAGTTGCCCACCCACACTCACACTGCAACCCACCCCCTCTGTCAGCATGTGTGTGTGTGTCTGTGTGTGTGTGTGTGTGTGTGTTCCAAAACAAAAGCCCTGACGTTGGTCGGCACCCGCTGTCCTCCACAGCTGGAAGTGTGATTTGCTCGGCGTCGATCTCAACAACACACACCGCCCCCCCGACCCCCATCCTGCACAGGAAATTACATTTCCCACTTACTCAACGGATACAGAGGTGTGTGTGTGTGTGCGTGTGTGTGAGTGTGTGTCCTCGCACATGCTCACCTGTCTGTGCACATGCATGTATTTGTGTGTGTGTGTCTGTGTGTGTGTGTGCGCTTACATGAGCCTGCCAAATGGGCTTTCCCTGTGTGTGACATGAGGAGGGGGCGGGTGGGAGGTTCTGAGTAGAAACAGAGCGTCCAATGTTTCATGTTACACTCCCCAGCTTGCAAAAAAAATAGAAGAAGAAGAGGAGGAGGAGGAGGAGGAGGAGGAGGAGGAGGAGGAGGAGGAGGAGGAAACCTGGCGCTTCTTTTCTTCAGAGGCATTTAACTGGGAGTTTATGGAGGCTGCAGTCGTGGAAAATGAAGATCTCCTCTGTGGTCTTTGCTCTCCTGACTCGAGCACTGCTGGGAGGTAGGAAAAGCTGATTTTGCTTCATACCAAAGTGGATGTGGTGCAGACAAAATGTTTTCCAACCTTACTTTGGAGAAGCTTTCGCAGAAAACAGAGAGGACGTTGGGGTGATGGGTGAGGAGATGGTGAGAACCAACCGTGAGAGAACAACGTCTGAAGCTTCTTTTGTGCTAAAGTGAACATAGTCCACAAGAGAGAGAGTGCAGGGTACCTACTGTTGGCAGGAAAATAACACGTTTATATAAAAAAAAAAAGTTGAATGTGATTGCAAAGAGATGTGAGAGGAAGTCCCAAAAGTGAAAATGTGTGTTTTTTGAAGTGCGACCAAGTTTGTTTTTACTTGTACATTCAATTTGTCAGGATGCCAGTGATCTTCTTTTAAACAGATGATTTAAATTAAACAGTTTGAGAGTTCAAAGTCAACAAGACAACACTCAGCCACTCAGCTGTGTTTTCCTTCTTTGGTTCTGTCACTCAAAACTAAAGAAAAGACTAAAACAGATTTTTCAATTGTGTTTTGAGCTGAAAGCATCTGAGCTGTGTGACATTGTTCATGTGTTGTGGACACAGGTTATTAGTATCATCATTACAAATTGCGCACGGTTGAAAACAACATATAGTGATTTAAGGGGGCGCAGCGGTATGTCGTCACATGCACAAAAAAAAAACAACATCTGTCAGCGTGACGGGAAGCAGACTGTTCAGCTACAACGACCTCATCAGAGACGTGGACTGTGTGGATTTACGATATGACTTAGTGCTCAGATTCATGCCACAAATGTTGGGCTGATTGTTATTCCTTCATGCTGCTGTTACAAGTGAGGCATAAGAGACGTTTAAAGTATACCCGTTTAATGCGTTTTTTAATTATCGGGAACATTTCATAATATTATTTTTTACATTTTTTGCCCTCCCATTTGACAGATTTTACGCCGTCTAGAAACTGAACTACATTGATGAATGGTGACTTCCACACTGAAGCCCGTGGCAGGGTGATTCAACTGATTCTGTTGGCTATTTCTGTGAACTTTTAGCACTTCCCGTCCATGGTGACTTAACGTTCGAACAATGAACAGGTCATGCTTCAGCCCGAACAGAGAACTGAGAGGATGAGAATTACATTTGAACAGTTTCCTGATAAATGAGCAATCGCCATCTGCTGAGCAGGAAGTCGACCTTGAGAAGACATCAGTTGGCCGACTGCTGTTTCTGAGGTCGAGAATCATTGACCCTTTAACCTCACTCATATATTATAATACATCCAACACAGCAATGAACATTTTTACCAGAAAAGACAGCAGCGCTGGTACTGTTTTCATTGTGTGTGTCTGTGTGTGAGACCTCTGTGTTGAGAGTTCCCAGATTGAAGGTGTTGAGTACTTTGCTGAGGGGTTATATGCTGATTTGTTTAAATGTCTGTCTGAGGTCAGATAACGCTGCAACTGTTACAGACGCAGTTGCAAAGCGTTGTAGGTGTGCAGTTGAGATGAAAATGAAGGCTCGATGTTTGAGGGTGGGCGCGGCCTGAGCAAGAGGAGCGTAGGGGCCTTTGGCCCCCCACTGTATGCCCCTGGTCCAATTATGGCGTTCGCTCATTTGCCATTTATTAGATGAGGGTTAGGTTAATCAGTTTTAACGTGAAAGTTAAGTTAAGAACTTTTCATTTCTTCTTGAGGCCTAAAATATTGAGCTAAATGAATGTTGGAGCAAAATGTCTCAAATGAAGAGAGTTACCAAACTGTTAATGTGTTACTAAATCCAGACTGTACTGTTTTGGGATTTACATTCTCAGTTAAGTCAATGAGGTTTACACTCAAACAACTAAATACCAACCCAACAAAGTCGATAAAGTGTTGAGTTTGAGTTCTAGCTCTTGGTTTGACATTGTTTGTTTCTGCTGTAGCTAACACTCATAGTCAAAACCAGGTGTTTGGTGAAGACATACCCTGCATCCACTCCTCTGACATCTCTTTCAGTTTACAATGGGATCGAGTATGGGATGTATGATTTGCAAGAGATCGCCACTCATCCAAACAAATCCAGACATCTTGATACTACGTGCTGCTAATGGTTCTAAAATAACTTCTATGACTCTTCTCCAGACTTGTCTTTGGCCATCAACGTCACCATCACCCCGTCCCCCTTCACGGTGGCCCAGGAGGGTCAAAATGTCACGCTCACCTGCGTTGTGTCCCAGCGGCGGCGCAACGCCGCCTTGCCAGTGGTGAAATGGACCTTCCTGCCCGAGGGCGCGCAGCGGCCGGAGGACGAACTCCTCATCGCTCGCGTCAACATGAGGAAAGCCCGCTTCTACGGCAACTACACCAAGAGTTTCCCGTGGCCCAAACTGAAGCTGACGGTGGTGAAGCAGGGGAAGATATTCGACCTGGTGGTCCTGAATGTGTCCGAGAGGGACCGGGGTCTCTACACGTGCCGGGTGCAGGAGTTCAGGAAGCACCAGGACCGCTGGAAGGCCTCATCCAACTGCACCGCCGCGACTCAGCTCAGAGGTGAGGGCGCAGCTTTGGTTTTAGTTCTTTTCCTGGCCTTTTCGGATCACTGGAGGATTTACAAAGTAAGCATTGCATTCATAGAGTTGCAAGAGTTTTGCTATTTTGTAAATAGCAAAAATAGAGCTGAGAGAGTTTCCTCAACGGATGATCTACCCAACACCTTTGTTTGAAACGAGGAATGAAAGGTAGTTTGTAGTTTGCGCCCTCACCGAGAGCAAAGGGGATGTACAGCTTCATGTCAGTTATATTCTTGTTTGAAGTGTATATTATTGTCTATATTATTAGGTATAATACATTCTAACATCAGACAATAATCTCACATTTTTTTGAGATTAGAAACAATTTACCAAATGCCAGGGCAGAGTGGGTCAGATTACTCTAATTCAAACGAACCAGCCTCTCGTTAGTTTGACCAAAACTCTTTTTCAATGCGTCGCAAAATGTCACTTTATTTGAGGAAACACAAAAATTGTAAATCCTACATATTTTGTATGCACATAATGAAAACGTATTGGATTGGGAATCCCTGCCTTATGTTACCGAATCACCTCTCAAACTATCAGGACAATGTTTCCCGACTTGGAGTCGAAACCTAACGCAGGGTTTCTCTCAGACAGAAGTTACATTAGAATTTGAGACTTTGTGAGTTCAGACAAGTATAAATGTCCACTATGCTTTAGGACTAGTGAGTAGCATAGACGTGATTGAAGTACGTTCAGATTCCTGTCTTTCATTTGAAAAGTATCAATCGCCAAACATTTTATTGTTTTGAATAAGTGCGGATGGGAGAATACAATTTGGATCTCGAGCAGAAAAAGGTGGGGAGCCTCTGGCACTGGGCTGCTCCAAAATCACTCTTGGGAGACGAAACCAGGAGCTGAAGCCCAGTTTCTCACAGAATGACATCACTCATGGTGCAGGGTGGTGACTTAACAGCTATTTCTGAAACCACAACAGAAGCAATGAGGAATGCTGTTTTGATAATAGTGAAGCCGCAAAAGGTTTAACACAGATGCCAGGTTCTTCTGCAGAGCTCTCCCACTGCCAGAAAGCTATCGACCGGTTTCTGAAAACGCTTGGATGGCCTTTTCAATTTCTTACTTGGTCATTTAGACCTCGAAACGACCAAAATATGATTTAATCTGAAGGAGAAAGAAGGGGCGTAACAACTCTTTGTGCCAACTCTCTTAAAATATCAGTTTAAAGCAAATGGAGCAATGTTTATAGGCGTGCTGACCTAAAGAGGAGCCCCAAGTAAGCTGAGATTGTGATGACAACACACAGAAGATAGCAGTAAAAGTATTCGTCTGAGGGGAGCAGTTCTGCATCTCCAGTAGCACTTTCACTTACCACAGCTGGATGATGTGATCCATCTGGCCGATGAGGCAGTGAAGTGGATTCGAGGAGCAAAAGCGCTGCCCTGTTTCTGATTTGGGAAGGGAAATGTCGCTGGTTAGTGGAGCAAGTCGAGAAGATAAAAGGATCCTCCGTCTCAATGAGTTGCGGCTTCGACCGAGTAGATGATCTTGGAGAGTGAGCAAAGGGAACGTGAGGTTTCGATGCCACCGCTGGCACTGGAGACGTTCACACAACGGAATGGATGACAAAGCCGCTGGTACCAGATACTGCCCAGAAACCCTGTCGCTTTCATATACCAGACATATGAGAATTTTCCCCGTTACGTAATGTGACATTTGCAATGATAATAAGGGCAGATTTACCACACACAGATTTTCTCCTATTTTTTTTCAACAAAAGGACCTCAATTTAAGAGAAGTAGAGGTAAACTACACAAGAGCTGGTCTCTTATTTATAGCATCTGAAGCATCTGAAATGGTGACTTTCTCTAGTAGATCAGCTGCGAAAACATTCCCTCAAACTGAAATTTTAGTGTTTCCTGCTGTCTCGTTTAAGATGAGAAGCTTGTAAAGGTGTCTAAATATGCAAATATATGATTGAGATCTAAAATATTGTAAAAAAAATGTGGAGCTGCTTACGTTAGCCTAAACTCTGATAGCGTCAGGACTGACTTCTACAAAGCGGGGATGTAGGCTGTACTATATAGTTAAATAGTTATATACTCTGGGTTTTAAAAGAGCAGGTATATTTATCCTTAAATACTTTTGCTTTTGTGTTTGTGAGTTTTGGAAAGTGTACCAAAAAAGACAAATGCAAAGCTCGACAGAGCTATTGTGCCTCGTCAGACACCTGGTATTGATTAGACAATCACAATTTGGGCATTGAATGTGAAGAGGCATGACAGAACAGCTACCCAAAAATGAAGCGGAGCGATCTCAATAGCTTCTGGCTGGCTGCAGGATGGGTCTTAAACCCAACCCTTCGCCATGTTAACGAATGGGACGAGGTCCAAACAAAAAAACGCGTAGTAAAATAATTTATCCCCAGGGATGTTTTTTGTCATTTAAGGTAGTTCCTATCACAGTGATGTATGTCAATGGGGGGTGTATTATTTCCCAATCAAATTCTGTCTCTAAATGACGTCCAAAGTGCAAGATGGCCGCTCCCATAAGCAGGACTTTGGCTTCACCTCTGTATGGAGTGAGGAAGTGAGGTCTACATTCGTTAGTCAACTGAAGTGGGATGTCCTTTTCTGTGTTTCGTGGACAAACGAAGGTTGGGTTTTTGTGATTTGTGATGCTAATGCTAAAACAGATTTCCTTTTAACTATTTGTAACAGACTGACACATTTATCCCAGAGATAACCGACACCAAGCATTTAGAGCAGCAAATGCAGAAACCCTCGTCGCTTGGTTGTAGGTTTGGTGAGTGCTGTGTCACATCAAAGATCAGCAGAAAACAGTTGGAGAGGCATTCATGCAAAATTGTTGATTGTTCGTTCGTGGTTTATGAGTCCATGACAAAGTTTAATTCTTGCAACAATCTAATCATAGTCAGAGTCGAGCCTTCTGTCCGTGTTGAACAACACGAGCCGTTACTCCACCACATTTTCCATGGAAGATGTGGACATTTTCCACGGACACCCCGAAAGTACTCCGGCTCCCGGCTCCCGGCTTTCAGGGTGTCCATGGCCAAGTCTGGGCCGGGGCCGACACGTAGACCCTACCGACAGCTGTTGACATTGGCCTGGACAGGGAGTCTCCCTCTCAAACGTAGAAGAGAGTCCAGGAGAGACTCGGCAGAAGTGGAACAAGAGGTAGTTGTGCCGAGGAAGGTAAAGTTTTAATGTTTGTGTGCAGTGACAGTCGAGTGGCCAGCCGTCTTACCTCTTAACCTCGCGTGGTCAAGGATGTGGAGAGCTATTTTAATCCGAGGAAGTGCAGTCCATTGTGGTTTCAGAGATATTAATAAAGAAGCCTACTGCGACGTTTCTGAATGAATACTGCAATTACGACACGAATGGCAAGACATGTAGAAAATAAAGCCACATAATTGTTTTTTAATTACACAATTGGGTTGAGATGACGACCAAAATACCTTTCTTATTTAGCCAGCTGTTGCGAGTACTTCCAAACACAGCTTTTCACCCGTTAGCAATTTGGATATTATATTAATTTGTTTTTAGATATTTTCAACAAAATACAACTTTGGAGCCCATTTTAAATCGGGAACACCAAGTTCACTCCAAGGTGAACTGTTAGATGTGTCCCCGTATGAATCGGTTAAGTAATTATCATGGACAGGCCAGAGCTCCATCAACACAGGAAAACAGCACTATTTTTCCGAGCGGCCCGGCAGGCG
>NW_027175999.1:0-19047 GCF_023055335.1 Clinocottus analis | reverse complement strand
ACTTGCTGATTCCATCCTATTTCGATGCAGGACACTTTCGTGATATTATTTACACTCTTGATGAAAAGCAATTAGGAGCATAGCTGGTATTTTACCAGGTTTTATACAGAAATTATCCAGCTTTCACAAAAATAACTGTCTTTTATTTCTCTTGCTCTGGATGAGTAAAAACATAGTGTTAACGTCAATGTGTGTGGTGAATACCTAGGAAGTGAAAAAAACACATTGCATAGCAATGTATTTTCGTATATATGTGCGTGTATGTATATACTGGATTAGTATAGCCCACACGCAATCATTGTAATGACTGCGCTATAATGAATTATGTAATTATGAAAAAAATCATAAAGTTATTGAACCAATTTACCTAGGTTTTAAATGAAAGTGGGTGCAAGGACTGCAATACGCCAGACTGATCAAGTAAAGAAGGATTATAAAAAAGGCTGGAAGTGAAGAAACAGAAACACTTGAGACTGGAAAACATGATTTAGGAACAAAACAATCAGAAGCCACATTTTTCATTAACTCTCTTTGATAGAAAATTGATTTGAAGACAAAAAAACCTGCTGCTTGGATGATAGTCTAATCACACGCTATAATCTCCACCAATCACTTTCTACTTGGTTACTATGACAGACATCTCTAATTCTCCAACCTTATCTGAACGAGTGAAAACCTGCAGGACGGTTCAGTCACTACCTTTTTCTAGCTTTGCATTAAAGGCCCACATTTGTCCAAACATCACTCATAGTTGTATTAAAATGTGCCGCGAGCCTCAAACTGACCAGAATCTCCTCTCTTCATCGTCTCCTTGTCAGGGATATCTCTGTCCTGTTCCATATATCTGAGGCAGGTCACATGCAGACAAGCCGTCTCCAGATGAGTCACTGGGGAACATTTTGCGGTTAACCACACTGCTCTCCGGGGGCAACCTGGACAGTAGATCCGCAGCCGGTAAAACATTTGCTGAGACAGGAGCGACCATCCCACATCGTCTTGCCTGCACACACAGCGCAAGTGCTGAGTGAAATCTTCTGGGTATTGGCTGTGTTAACTTAATTGACATTGGCTTTCAACCTTCTGGCTATCCATCAGTGGAGGGACGAGCACAGAGGCAAGAGAGGAAACCGCAGAGTCTTATGCACTTTCTGCGGTCGTCCTCACATTTGTTACTGCCGGAATAATAGAGACGGGGACAAGAAGAAAGAAAAAGATATGTGAGGTAGAATGTGGAGGAAATATCTCTGTTTTGCCCCTGATATTTTTGGTGATAGCCATTCATTTGTAGTGGTGTTGGCCTGAAGAGGTTTGTCTTATCTGTTGCTTCTATCTCTCTCTCTTGGGGGAAAATAGAGGGTGAGACTTCTCCAGCCTACTCTCTCACAGTTGATTAGTAACTCCTGCTCTACCGCGACGCTCCAGGGATTCTATGCCAGCTCCCCTTATACATCCCCTTGTCATGCACATACTCACACTCCCTCTCTCTCCTAAACACACACTCATGCACACACATCTCCCTACAGTCATGGAACAGCAATTTGAGGGAATCACACAACCAAGACCTGACATTTATAACAATGAGAGCTTGATTAAAAGGGCAGAATGAAACAGTGTCATCCTCCATTCATTGTCCTTAGCCCAAAGTTAAATAGGATTTAAACCTGTGCATTGTGGCTGATACCTCCGCCGTCAATTCCTGATTGCTTTAAAGCAGTGTGAAGAAAAGGTCTTGTTATTGTAATGCAGGTGAGTAACAGCATGTAACTGAGGTGTCAGAGGTGACCGAGTTTACACAGAGCGTCTGGGAATAGATAAGGATGACGCTAACGTGGGGAGGGAAAGCAAAGCTAATACTGCTCCGGTGAATGCCATGGTGTTTGAAAGGCACAGGAATAAAGCTTAGCTTTATCTGGCTCCGGGCAACACACAAAAGGCAGCCAGCATTGCAACGTGGCGGGTTTTAAAATTGGGATCAAAAGGTTCAAGCTAATTAACAAGCTAAATAAGAGTCCCCTAGCTTCATCTCTGTAACCACCCTCTCTCTGTCTCCCTGCCTTGGTCTCTTCTGCTGCTATGTGCATTTTTCCAACAAATAGTGTCTGAAAAAGTGTATACAAAAAGAAAAAAAAGGGAAAATCTCTAAATTACCTCCAACGAGATCATTGTAATTAACTGTTATATTGCTAGCATGACCCTAAGAGCGAAATGCCCCGTGATTGAGCTTTGTTCAAACTGTTTTGATGTTATTTGACTTTTCCAGCAGAGCCCCAAGGAGGGCTGAGATGGCAGAGTCAAATAGAAAGGACAAGGGCACATAATAAAGACAAATGGCTCGAGCATGAAATTTGATTCATTGCCTTTGGTACAGAAACATTCACAGGGAAATGGCCAACATTGACATGCCATGAATTTCAAAACACTGTCAAATCCAAAAAGCACACGTCCTGCGATAATGACATTGAGTCCCAGAGGGGCCTGCAGGGGGACTGTGGCAGCTTGTGGAGCAAATCAATCAGACTGTTGTTTCTGATGGACATTTCCACGTTGAGTAAAGGGTCGCTTTGCCCAATTTACAAATTATTGTACTTTTTTGTACCATTTACGGGATTAGGCCAAACAGATAATTTGGGTTTTATTCTACCACATTACAGTATATTCTGTCACACAGTTTAATTGTTGTCGTCATTTAGTCTCTTAGTCCAGTTTAATGAATTTTAATTTCCTCCCTTTCCTTTAGTATTTATATCATATATTATTTTGCAGGGATTTTATGTCGTGATTATTTTTGAACATTGTAATTTTGTGATTGTTTATAAGCACTTTGTTTACTTCCTATTTGTTTTAAATGTTCTGTATAAATATCGTCTGTCAGAGATTTTGCAGAAGGAATTTATTTCTCAGGGCTCACGGCATAAAGAATTACATTCAGTAGTGACTCGCTAATACCGATGTTGAATATCGCGCCGATAGAGACTCAAGTAGCTCAATTGGGTATCAGTTCAATTAAACGATATGTTTACATACTTTATACATTATGTGATAATGTATAAAGTATAATAGTAATTCTGATTATGGTTTGACCAATTAGTTGATGCACTACAAAGTTTTACCTTAGTTACACTTTAATTGTAATATAAATTTGCTTATTATTATATTAATGAATAACAAATATTAATGTATAAATTTAATGTACTAAAAATACATTAGTTAGCGTTTAGTTTTTCCATAAACTATGTGCAGGTTTTATTGAAATTTGTTTATACCTCATAAATAGTTCCAACAAAAACTGTAAAAAGGGGGTTATTTAGATTATCGAGTAAAATTTTAATTATAAATTATAAATGCTGTCAACCCAACAAACCAAAATCCTTTGACTTGCATTGTAATTTCAGTGGCGGCAAAAGCATGTAAAGCCTAAACTGGTCAGAGAGGACAATTGAGCTCCTGTTTAGGGTCAAATGACAGGAAATGAAACAGTGCAAAATAATATCCACCAGCAGTGATTTCCTTTTTTTTCTCGAAATTAAGAGAATCAATGTATAGCCAGAAGGAGTTCGGAACCTTATTTATGTCAATAAGCATCAGAAGCATATGCTGAGAGCAGGCCTTTCACTGGAGAGCACCCACTTTGTAGTATTATATGAAAACACCATCTGGTGTGTTAGCAGCGGCTAGGCTACACTAGCTGGGGCTAGATGGGGCCCTGCTGTGTCACAGGATTATTTTACTGGTTGGTAGATCCGCTACATTAGCCTCTAGTGGCTGGGATTATTGGATGATCATTATTATGTGTGACTGAACAAGAAGCTAAGTACCTGCACTTCCCTGACGCAGTTAAGTCTTGTTCGTGATCAGAAGCATTATGAGCACATTTTCAGCGCATTACGCATTAATTTTACCTCGTCTTTGACACACATTTATTAGTTTATTTTGTACAGTTTGACTTTGACTTACCAACTTAAAAACAGACTCTGCGCTTGAGATAATACAGACTACAGCACGCCCGGAGCACATATTTGTTTGTGGAAGGAGAATGTCCCTTTCTAATGCGCCTGAACCGGATCACAGGCGAGGACGGAAGACGTTCAGAGACGGGCTCTCTGCTCAACAAAACGAACATCTGCCGTTTCTCATCAGCGAGATTGAAGCTAATGACGAGCCGCGAGTGTGCTGACAGAGAGAATAGAATTGGATGTGTACAAGAGGCCCAGTGAGACCAGACATATGTTTTTGAAAATGTTGTGGATGGAGTATGGCTCTATACAGAATGTGAGCATAAGTGTGTGTGTGTGTGTGTGTGTGTGTGTGTGTGTGTGTGTGTGTGTGTGTGTGTGTGTGTGTGTGTGTGTGTGTAGCTGGAGATTGGGAGTAGTAGAAAACAGGTCGCTGTTTTTTTTCTTTGCAGTTGATGTTTATACAAGTGGATGAAGGGGAGTGTGTAAGCGCAGGTAAAACAACCGTCGTATTCTTCCCCCTTCAATCTCTGCTTTCGCTAACAGATAATGGAATTACACATCAAAGAAGCTTCCCCCTGTATCCAATTCTTCTGTGACCTCTACCAGCCTTTGTTCATATTCACCACGACAACTCCCCAGCCCCAAGCCTCCACCAGCAGGCTTCTCCCTGCTTCCTCCCTCTGTCTAGGGAGAGATTAAATTTAGATGAAAATGAAATATTCATTTCCACTCAGCAGCTGATGGCCATCTTTATTTGATAGAACTTTTGATGCAACATCTCCTCATTGTTCTTCTTCATCACCAAACACTTTCTATTTTATTGTACTGTCCTCTTCCCTTTTTTTGCGAACCATGCCATTCTCCTGTGTGTAATTCACAATGCAAGCAGCCTTTTGGGTTTGACTTTGTTAAAAGCAGAATTGCAAAGTACCATTACAGCTTTTGCAGTCTCTTGAAATATGTCTGAGTCATTTCAGATGAGACATTTGCAAAAAAAAAAAAAAAACAACAACTGGGGAGTAAGGATCTCGGGGAGCATGCGAGTGGAGAGTGCACTCTCTACAGCTCGCTTAAAGAGTTAATCACATGAAAACTACTCAGTCTCTCTCTGCTGCTGGTGCAGGGATAAAGACAAGCCTCTGAAGTGGCTCTGTGTTTGCAGACTTCAACCAAAGTGGTGACCACAGACCCGATTTATCCCACTGAAGCTTATGAGTGGTCACACTGCATACAGCTTCAAGTGCTGCACATTTGTCAGCTTACATTTAAATGTTCAGGCTGTTTCACACACAATAATTAAGTCTGCAGTCATGGCTGCCCAGAGCATTTTAGGGAGGCTAAATGAAAAATGCATGTGACCAGGTGTTGTAGGGGCAGAGCGAGAGCAAAGGAAATGAAATCAACATGAAATCATGAGGGAGATTGATTAAATGGCACTGATTAAGTGCTTTGAGTATTAGGTAGATAAAGTAATTGATTATACAATAAATCCCCGTCAGGCAGTGAATAACCTTACTGAGAGAGAAAAGAGACACCAAATGATGAATTAGATTCTTCAATCCACAGATGAACGAGACAATATATAATAATCGGTTATTACTGTAGGATTTGACTAACGATGTATGAATGCATGTTCATGTGATCAAAATAGAGCAATCCCTATCTGATGCCGAATTATAATTAATTGTGCAAATAAAATGCTGCCTCAGTGGGGAAACAGAAGCAAGCACAGAAATAACCATCATATTCAAGGAAATCATCAGTTTACTGAGTCGTATTTCCTCGTTGGCAAACATACAAATTATCTGCCGACACATGCTACCTTCTGGGAGAAAAATGACATCCTCCAGCAGTTTGGTCTTTATTATAACAACATTTCATTATTGCCTGAAATGGTTTCAAGAAGAGATGAGAGGTTGCACAACATGTCAGGGAGAAAAGAGAATTAACAAAAAAGCAGGCGGAGGGAGTCCAAAGAGAAGCACAGCATGTAAGTGGACAAATACAGGAGGAGCAATCTTTTTTCCCTCCAACAAATAGAAGCTACAGAACAAGACGGAGCGACCATCTGTCCTCAACTTAGAGCAGTGCACTGTAAAAGCACTAAAATCAATGGCAACAACTCTACCTTGGATGCCCACCATTACCCAGATGGTGTACTTGGAAAACTGCACAGGCCACCTAACCAAGAGCAGACACAGCACAGACAGAAAGCGCCACGCTCAAATACCACCGCCCACCTCCACAATTTTCACTGGTTTGTTTGTGCCGGTAACCAGTGCTGAAGAGCAACGTTGGCCATCATGCGCCGACTATAAGAAAGCCCTCTGTTGGTTTTAGCGGGGTGGCTGCGACACAACGCGCGCACACACAACGCGCGCACACACAACATACCAAAAACCATATTACAACAAAAATAGGGGGGCACTAAACACACTTAAAAAAGCGCTCATGCCTAAACAAATCAGCAGGCTAAGTTTATACCGTCTTAAAACACACTATTTAATTGTATAAATGCAATTGCAGAGAATATTTTCTCCAATTTCTTGTTATTTTCACTCAGGTCAAAATGAAATGGATGCACACTTGGCCGTTTATGTAAACACTCAGCTTCAAAAGATCATAGGAAGCCTTTTGAATTAGATTTTTTTTCTTTGGCATTGAGGCAAAATCAGCAACCTTGTCAAAATACAATCTTAGGAACACAAAAAAACAAACTGCTCCTGCACCACAAGCAATGATAGATTCTATAAAAAGCAATAGTGTGACTGTAGCACAATTCAAGGTAAATTTGTCTCAGCACTTTGACATTTTTAAAAACAAAGCCTGTCAACTCTATTTCAGGTCTTCATTTGATCTGCTGCCACTGTAAAAGAGAAGAAATACAAAATAAAAAAAGGAAAAAAAAATGTCCTTTTGACCAAACGATTCCAGCTCACATCAGTATATAGCGAGAGCTTTAAGGATTTATGCGGTTTCTAAGACATCACCAAAGTCCATGCACAGCGATGTCAGAGAAGTCATGGCTCTTTAGAGTGCAGCCGTCAATCACAGGGACATCCCGGGCCTGCCTGACACTTAGCACGAAACATTATTCTACGGTCGGCCACTTTATTCTACGTGTTTCTGTTGAATTGCTTTTTTGGAATTTGTATCAAATGTACAGAAGGCTTATAGCTATAGTGATACTTCATCTTGTTAAAGTCTAATAACTTTCATCTGAATAAATGAAGCTTAGTGACCACACACTGAGCTTGACAGGGATCGTATTACAAAATCAGAGTGGGATGTTGGTGATTTGCAGATGTGTCTCGCAGGGGGCTACCGATTTGGAAAGGCTATCCGCCTCAGTTCGAGCACTGGTATATAGAATATGCAATTGTATAACATTCATCCACTTCCACCCATCATTTATAACTGGAAGACAAAAAGCCCCATGCCATTAAGCTGCGCTCACTCCCCGTCTGTACCCCGGCCGTTGTAGTGGTATGTTAATGTGGGCCAATGCCATTTGGAGTAATTGTCCTGCATGGCACTCTGCCAAATGTCAAAAACGATTTGCCTCATGACAAAAACCTTATTGATCTTCATTCTGCTCCTGTCTCTTGGTGGTGCAAAATGTTTCATCGCATCGCCAGCCTCCAAATGACAATTCTCACATTGTTCGTCAGTGAGTGATTGGAAAAAGACAACACCAGCACACAGACCCTGCGTTTTCTTTTTGTGTGTATAAAAGATCTGGTGGTACTGTGGATTTAACAGTGCAATAAAACTTTGAACAGATTGTTTTTTTTGTATACCGTGTGTGCACTTTGCATTGTTACAAATTCTTGAGAAGAGAATATAAAATAAGATCAGATCAAACTCCACTCCACTGAAGAAATTGTTTGAAACTTTCTCATGGTGTATCTCTTAACGTGATGCTGTCGTTTTTTCTAATTTAACAGACTTCTTAAAAGCCAAGCATCACTCCCAGAAGGCATGGCAATGATCCTGAATTCAGCTGGTGACTCAACACGCTGGCTGCAGAAAAATGGAACAGACAAAGCAGAGTGCACAGAGGTCACACTAACCCACTAGATGTCACGGCACTGGCATTGAGTGGAGGAGGCACCCCCAATTTTACAGGTAACCGTGTGCCATAATGCACTGCTCTCTTGTTGCATGCAAGCTGCCCCTCGTTTAAGTCAAATAACGACCCGACTGTGGCGAACGTGAAATAAAAAGGGACTGCTCGTTCCGGCTTTACCCCCAAAACAACACCCGCTGCTGCTGTGACGGCACGGATGAGCGGAACAGAGTCCAACTTTCAAGAACAAAAACGTATGTGTGTAAATGTGGAACACTTACCTATTCGAATAACGTGAGGCATCCCGTTAGAGTAGTGAATCCAAAAGGGACAGGCAATCAGCAATGTCCAGTATTCCCAAATCGCACTCCGGGGAGACAGCCAAGTATTTCGCATGGTTGTAAAGTCGCGAGATCCACTTTTTAAAATTCCAAAGACGACTCAGAATTGGTCATCAAAACTGAATTCGACGGAGCATAATATGGATTTGGGTGTCTTCGATGAATTTGCGCTCATTGTACTTGGTGCAAGCTTCTTCAGTTGTTTTGTTTGTTTTTTTTCTTCTTCTGTTACTCACAAGTCTGAGAGCGGCTCGATCAGGATGAAGCCCGCAGCCCCGCACAGGCGGATCAGTGAAACACCTGCGAACGCAGGCTGCTGCAATTACCCCGCAGGAGTCTCTGTATCCCCTCCTACCGACGATGCTATCAGTCTACTGGCAAGTACCACGGCAACAGCCGAGCCGGACTCCCGCTACGCTGTGGAGGAGGAGAACTGCGCCTGCGGAACTTTGGGTCGCCTCGAACGATTCTGTCGCCCGAAAAGACAAACAGAGAAACACGTCACACGATGAATGCTGGGGAAATATGAACGCACTTGAGACGTTTAAAAAAAGAGGATTTCTGTAGTTTAATCACTCCAGTCTCCCATTCCAGTCATGAAAACGGTTCACACAGATGCGCTTTGAGAAGGCGGTAAAGCCGTTTTGCGACGCTCCTCTCCAGTTGCGCACGGTGATGGCACGAGGCTGGCTATTGAAGAACGTCCAAATCTGTACAAAAAGGCTCTTTGTTACACAGTGTTCATTTGAAAAAAAAAACCTTCTAGTTTGTGCTGGATGGAAAGGCAGCGCAGAAAGCCGTGCATCTGCGTGCGTCTGACGACCCTCCTTCCACCGTGCCACTGGAGGCACGCGTCGTTACGCATACTTGTCAACTATGTCCAAGAAGTATTTCATGGAGGTGAGATGGATCCGAATAAACACCCGGTCTTCTACTTTTGCAGTTGTTGTAAACGCTTGCCACATATATAGATATATTATACATTTTATATTATGAGTTGTAGGGTTTTGTGTTCTCTTAAATATGCAGATTTGTTTCTTATTTACTGCACTGAGATGGATGTTCTGTGACTAAAGCAGACAGGGAAACCCCCGTCTGTATTGTGAATGGGATGAATTATTTGCATGAGGGAAATAAGTGTCAACTGAGAATTGGGACATTGACAGAGCAGGCTTCTTATCGTTGTTATTTGAGACATTCAGTCTATGTCTATGAGTACATTAAACCCCCGTAACTGCTTGCTGCCTATCTGTCTGTCCATTTTTCATGCTTTACAAAGTGCCCTCAAATACGAGCTGCAGGTTAGATATACAATGACACAGTGAGTGCTGCTCATCTCATTCCTCTCTCACTACTGCAGTGCAGGAGTGAAAGCCCAGCTGAAAGTAAAGAAGTACCTGTTTATGGCACAGATTGAATGCAAGTGAGTTATGCATTTTTTTTCTAAAACAGAAAACTAAAACTTGGAGCATCAGCAAAAGACTGAAATCTACTTTAGAACGCGGAAAGCTCTTAAAGAAATATGTTCTGGTGTGTTCATTACCTTTTTTTAATATATAAATAGCAAGATATATAGATGGATAGATGGATAATAAATATATAGTTATTTTCTGAAAAAAATCTAAATCCAATTGGCGTAACAAATAATGATAATAAAAGCAGATATTCTAAATTATATATTCAGAATAAACCAAATCCATACAGTGCATTTCCTACATTCACGATTAGCCGTTTTTTAAGCATATTCTGCAAATGCACTGCTACATTTCTTTGTGCTTAATAGAACACTGTTGATGAGATGGTGCTGTGGCTCATTGGTTTTATTTTTCTGTTTGGAATGAGGGAGAGGAATAAACTGTGCATCAGGGGGCATGCAAGCAAGAACAAGCCAGACTGACTGCCACTGCATATTCATGTCTCCCAGAGCAGATTTATCGCCTCTTGGCACAATGTAAGGACTATCAACGTGAGTTATGTGGCCCGGCTCTCGCATTATCGAGATTCATTGACTTGCTGCTCTTTCAAATACAAAATGTACACAGCTCTTGCAAACAAGACATTCTGGGTCTGTGGGTGCCCTCTATAGAGAGATGACGGTCTCTGCTCTCAATCACCTGGGCTGATAACTGGAGTCAGACCCTGGAGCAGGAGAGTTCCCCGCTGTGACATGGAGAGAGGAAACGAGAAGCACAAGATGTAGTACCGCAGTTCCATTTCTACATTTGAAGTATAGTTGTTGAAGCAAACTGCATGGGCATTGTTTGTGTTTCTTACAGCAGCTCAAATTAAATCTTTGTGCAGCCATCCTTTTTTGTTGGTCTCCCTGTACCTTTATCATTGTAAGAATTGTTATTGTTAGTGTCACCTGCCATTACAATAACTTAAAATGCACTTCACCAGTGAGAGGCAGTGGAGCTACAAGGATTATTAGAGGAGACCAGAGCCAGAGCAGTGCTGGCGTCGCACATCCGTGTCACATACTGTACGGTATGTAATGTTGCACACAAAGGCTGACATCAGTGTACTCAGGTAAACAACTTATACAGCTATGTAAATAAATAAAGACCCCTCTTTAAAATCCTACGTAAGTATATAAATCAGCTGAATGCACATAAATCAATACAACCTACTCATTCTGCAGAATAAATGTCCTTTAGGAGTGTTCCTTTAATTACATAATACATACACTCTAAAAAGCCCAACTTCAAATTTGTTGTCCTAACACATTTTTTTAAGTTGAGTCAACAAATATCGTTGAAAAAAGTTGAACTAACTCAAAATCTCAATTTTATTAATGAGGAGTGGAATCCACTGAAAATGTTAAGTTGAGAAAACTTAGTATAGTGAGTTGGGCATCTACTGAGGTAACTAAGACCACTGTGCATGTGTCAGTAAACACACAAACACACAAAAATAAAACATATATATATAAATATATATATATATATATATATATATATATATATATATATATATATAGATATATATATATATATATATATATATATATATATATACTACTTTAATATTATATTTTAAATAATGAAATAAATATTAAAATATTTTCTTTAGCCCCTGTTTAAGATACATTGATTTGATAATACCATTGTTTCTTTATTATATTTTGATAGTTTTTCAGATCTCATTTGATTGACATGTACTTTTTACATCTTAATCTTAAACTGCTGAATGTCTGTTGACAATATATGTTCAATAAAGCGAGAGAGAAGAAAAAACCGCCAACTGCCATAAAAGAAGCAGAAGAAGAAGATAAAGAAGAAGAAGAAGAAGAAGAAGAAGAAGAGATTCAAATATCCGTCTACCACTGCGCATGCGCACTTCCGCATGAGAGAGCAATTTCGCGCCGGTCAACGGCAGCTCAAGTGTTTCTGCAGAATGCCGTTTACGTCCCGCACCACTTAACCAGGTAAGACTGTGTATGTTCAGTGCGTTAGCTAACGAGCTAGTCAGATAACCTGTTGATTTTTAATGCCAAAGTTAACATTACGAAGTTTATAACGTGACAGACACCAGCCTACTTTTCACGTGTTCATAACGTCATGTGTAATTTTACGATAACGACCCGCTCGTGTTAGCTAGGTTAGTTAACATGTTGCTGCAGTGCTTCGCAGTTCTTTAGCGTTGGTGGCGTCGGGAGTGCTTCTAGACTAGAGGCTCTAGTTCACTCTTTAGTTACCCGCGCGTACCGCGCCCAGGACCTGGAAGGTAGTGCCGTTGGCACCTGTTCGCCCGCAGGGACCACGCGAGTCGCCCGCGAGGCATGTTGTAAGAATAGAACACATTTTGAGCTTCGTCAAAAATATATTTGTTTTTATCAACCGACCTGTCTACATGGTCGCGTTACAACTCTTCTCTGTAACGCCATGCACACAGACACGGCGGGCACACAGGTGAACACCCAGTGGACAGAGAGCAGCGAAAAATACGTTGCGTGCTTTTTACAATGAGATTTGCAGCTATCACTTTTAAAGCAGTAAATGTATTGCTGCAGCGTGGAGCTCCATGAATGGACGTTTCTCTCTTGAGACACTGCAGTGACAAAGCCTGCACACTTTGTGGTTGACATTAAATTGAAGTTAAAGTTGCATCATTGTTTCTTTTATATGCAAACTGTTTTGTATGTTTCTAAAAGTGCAACTCTGCAAATAATAAGTGGATTTAGTGATATTGTGTTGTCCAAGTTTAATTTTTTGTGTCATTCTCCAAATTTATTTTGTATTATGTCAAATTTTTAATCTTCAATTTGTATTTTTCAGATGACAGATGTCCTTGCCTACAAAGTGTACAGCTCTGCGAGGTCTACCTTTTCATTGTGAAGGAGAAGCCGGACGGCTTGCTAAAGACATGTCTGGTAAGACCAATTTGTCATTAAGGTTGCACATTGAGCAAGAACACACTAATGCAAACTTTCATCAAACCCTCATTTCTACTTCACTGTTACTTTGTTAATCCATCTAAATATTTTAATAAGTGTAACTTTTATAGTTTTTAATTTTATGTAATATCGCCAATACTGGCAATGTTACTGTAGCATCAAGGTTACAAGTGAGTGTAATGCCTGCATCACATGCATTTTGTAACAGCAATTCTCCTTCAAATTTACATTTATAATTCCAAGCCCAAATTGGTCATGGGTTTTGAGAATGATGCATATACACATTTTGTCAGTATTTAAATTACAAAGTTATTCTGTCAGTACATTTTCAAAGTTGAAGTACACTTTTGTTGAGCTAATCTTTTTGAGAAAATAAAACAAAAACCTTTACATCAACACCCTTTGCCGCTAATACTCTTTAGGGTGAGAATCTGGCAGATTTGGAATAGTAATGTCCATTGTTTTATAGCAGATTTGTTCCAGTTTAGGTTTTTGTCACTTATTAAATTAAAGGGAGCCTGTACCATGAGAGCAAATGTTTCCCTGTCTTTTGCTCAATTTATTTAATTTAACAGACTATGACGATTTAAATACTATAATACTAATGTGTAGGAGGTGACTCTTGTATGAAAGTTTTATATTTTAGTTTTCAAAATCTGCATGAAAATGTATTTTGGCTTTTAAATTGTATTGTTACAGAGTGATGAAGGAAAAAAAGATGAACACTTAAGAGGCGGTGAATATTTATTATTGTCTCTGTATTCTTGTTTTTGTGTAGAATACAGACCCGAAGGAATCTTATGTGAAAGAAGTTGAACTGGGACTACTTGCTGAAGATGACGTTGGGACGGTCCGCTCAAGTCTAACAACACTATGCATCGCCCTGATTATTGAGAAACGGATTGTCATGGATGATATATGCGACATCCCAACTGCATTTGCCCTTTTGTTTGGACTCATCTATGCTCTCAACCTGGAGTATCCGAAAGACATGAGGTACACCTTCGAAGTAATTCAAAAGTTGTTCATGTACTTTGGTACCCAGTGCTCTGCCCGGGTTCGGTCCTTAAAAAGCAGTTTGCTCAAGTAGCCTGCCATATGTAAACCCCGCCTATGGTCTTGGCTGGATTTTGAGGGGGGTAAGAGTTCAGGTTGCAGTTGTCTTGTTACAGACAATACATTTTTTTATGTCCATTCATTGTAAAAACAATATAACTATGTCCCACTGCTGATAGTGTACAGTGCCCATAATGATAAACTGATATTGGAATCAGCATTGGTACTGTGTATGTTAAGAAAGCATAACTTGTACTAAATTGTTTTTTTGCATCTTAACAGTATTTGTTAAGATATTGCAGTTTTAAACAGTAACTGGATGGATAGATGCATGGATAGGATAGGTTTTTAAGCCATTGTATACCTCCCACCAATGCCATTGTCCTTCTGTGTTTTATATATGTTCCATCATATACAATGTCCCAAAGCTTGTATCAAGGCCTTGCTTTTGGATTTCATTTTTTATTTTTTTTGCAGCCATTTGGATTTTATGTCGATGTTTAAGTGTTGACACCTGGAATTTGTATAGTTATGCAAACAAATGTTTACTTGTTAATAAACATTTTGTGTTTGAAGAAGTTTGTTTTGTTTAACTGTTGACTTTTCCAAAGAAAATGGTGTACATTTTTAATTTATTTAAATAAAGGCAACGTTGCAAAGAATTGAGTGTACTCAATTAATGGGCAGTGAAATTTAGTAACGACACTTTAAGTTTGAAGTAAGTTTTCTCAACAATAAATTTAAAGTTATGCTGATTTATGTTTTCAATTTACAAGAACACACAATTTCAAGTTTCTCCAACTTAATATTTTAAGTGTTCTGAACTTAAGTAC
The DNA here is from genome assembly GCF_023055335.1 of Clinocottus analis. Taxonomy (NCBI): domain Eukaryota; kingdom Metazoa; phylum Chordata; class Actinopteri; order Perciformes; family Cottidae; genus Clinocottus; species Clinocottus analis. Next base: position 4,396 of record NW_027175999.1, on the reverse strand, counting down.
ATGAGTAGATGTGACTATCAAATTAAGTAGTGGTAACTTAAATACATAAGTAGGTCTGACTAGTAATGTTACGTTTGACAAACTTACGATAGCACTTTGAGTGAACTTCGTATTATAAGTTGACACAACTTAGTTGAGTGAACTCAAAAAGGCTTTGCAGCTGGTTGCCTCACTTTTTTAAGTTGACTCAACTTTTTTTTTTTTAGAGTGTAGGTTATTATTATCACTGATGCAATAATGTGTAAGTAGTACTTACGATACTACTGTATCGTATTCTTAGTACTTTATCTACAACACGGTAGTTTAGTGAAGTGGTTCCTAATCTGGGTTCGATAAATCTAAAAGGTCATATTATTACAGGCTTCAAACAGGTATTTAAATTGAGAGGTGAGATGTCTCTTTGTTGGCTGAACTGATGGCTGAATACACTTCCCATTGATATCTAAAATATATTATTTTGGTAAATGTTTTTCATAGGATATCTGTGCAAGGCCATGTTGAAGTAAAATAAGTGTTAAAGTGACTCTGAATGACACTAACGTATAACATAAAACCCTTCGAGTGGACTAAAATAATTCAGTCCAGTCTCTACTTGAGCAAATTAAAAAGTAATTTAAGTTGACACTTTTAAGCAGGTCACCTATACATAAACGACAGCTTCGTCAGCTCAATTTTTTTTTCTCCTGTGAAATGATTGCTGTTGCATTTACAACCGGCCAGCGATCAATGCCTCGTCTGGCAAGTTGGTCATTGCTAATGGTTCCAGAAACATCAAGTCTCCATTGTGAAGCTGGAGACATTGACAAGAGGTGTACTTAGTTGACTGGATTGATCAGCACATTTTGTTTAGTTTTTGAAGATTGTGAGAGAGGCAAAAGAGGACAATCAATTTCCACACGACAGCTTTCATACACTGCTTGCTTATACATCTATGATTGGCTGAAGAAGATGTGCAATCCAAGATGTTGGATTGTTCATAATTATTTGGAGAAATTGCTGCACTTCGATTGAGCCTCAAAAATGAATCATGTGAAACATTTTCATTATTGATTTTGTCTTTTTTTCTTCAAGAGAAACATAAAGAACTCCAGTCACCAGACTGAACATAATGCTGAAGATCGAACATCTCCCCTCAACAATGGGTCAATAGGAACTCATTTCTAAGTCTAAGTCTGCGTGGTTATAAATTAGATGCTTTTTTTCAGACCTTTTTGATTGGATTTACTATTTTTGACGGCTTTAGCTTTGTAAAAAGAAAAAAGAGATAATTGTTTCATAAAAAAAAACACAAAGTCAACTTTTCAAACTATGAGGGAGTTACATTGATCTCTCGGAAGAAAAGAGAGTGATGAATCAGATATTGGTTTGAAGGCATAGAAACTTATAAAATAAGTTTTATAAAATAAATAATCCATACTTGGGTATTCACTAAAGTCCACCTGCGATGTCTATTTCACGCTTCTGTCTTTTGCGAAGGCTTTGTATCTTCATAGAATTCAAACATTTGAAAAAGCTTTGTTCAAAATACATGTCCGCTCTCAGGCTGAGCGTGGGACTCAACATACCTTATGCGAGATTCAATGTCATGCGGCTGCTGTCTGTACATATTGCGTTCCTGACAGGGTTTGTGGCAACTCCATTACATAAGGACTACAACGCCCATGCAGCTTTTGTGAGCAGACAGATAATTAAACGTTGATTTACCCACTTCAACTGTACTGGGGCAATATAGCAGTTTTGCTGATAGATTGAACACTTGCTACAGCCTCACGCTCTTATGATTCAAGGCAAGGTGCCATGTGCAGACAAGGTTATGAGGAATTGGCCCAATTCTGGTGCTGATTGCAACGTTTACTGGGGCTACTGCTCTGACTCGGAGTTAGAGACTGCTCAAGATGTATGTGCTGCTGCTGACGTATGTAGCTGTGGTGTGTTGGGGAGAGGGGAGACAATCACAACCCTGATCAGTCATCCAGACAGTCTGTGAGATGGGAAATGACTGCTAGCGGGGTTTCAGCCACTGGTTATAGATGAGAAAGGCACAGAGTAATAATAGATTCCTGACCCAACCTGATTTATCAATTGAATTATTAGTGTGATCATCTTTATCATCCCTGTCATCTATCTTCCATATCTACTGCCAGTTTAAAATTGTAGGAGCAGTTTGTATGCATGTGTAAAGAAAAAAAAAACAGTTTCATGACCTTCAAATCAACACTTCTATATTTGGAGTTTGAGCAAAGAGAAAAAGGAAAAAAAGATGAATCTCGTTGTTACAAAGATTCTTATATGAGGCTGTCAAATAAAGAATAATTCTCCTGCTGCTACACAATCCTGTTGTTCATCTCTCAAGTGACTGGTGCTTCATGTTCAAGCAGACCTTAAGGTCAAGGAGGCAAACTGGGGAATTAAAATCACAATTGAACACTTCGGTGGGAAAACCTATAGAGTGCAATCACGGAGTGATTCATTTTCTCCCAAAACCCTGTGTGATTATTCTTGACCCTGCGTGCACCGTATGCATCACTGGTCTGGACCTACACTCATGCTGTGCTCTGAATGTAGTCACGGCCAGGATGTTGTTTTTGTCCTATGCTGAGGTCATATCATTTGCATAGTTATGTTCACCCTTTGGATATGCCTGCTTCTACAGGCTTTTTTTACATTGTTTTTCTGAGCTCTCTGTCCACCAACCAACAGTATGTGAAAGTTAAAGGCATGTATTCAGAAGCTATTCACATTGATTTATGCATTTATTTATACAAAGTTTAAAATATATATATTATACAAGACCCTGTTGCAGAGAGCGCTAAGGTGCAATCACAGATGTGATATCCATTGTTGCATGTCACCATCCACATATCCTGTCGGTCTCCTCTGTCAAACTATCAAACCAAATAAAAAACACTTATAATGTAGGATTATAAAACACATTCCCACATTCTCAAGTCATTATTACATCTTGAATGATTTATTTCCTTATCTTTTACTACATTTATTTTCTATCGGCCTGATACATCAATAGTCAAAGAATGTCAGCTTTTTAAAGTTTGAGTATAATATACCCATTCACTTTAGTCTTTTATCATTGTTTTATTATGGTAATCAAAACTTATTTTGACTGATTTGTTTGCAAGTGACAATGTTCCCTTTCTTTTATTGAGTATTTTCAGCTGCTTGTATTGTAACTGTGTATATGCTGTTGCTAGTTCTTTATTGTTTTTTGTTTCCAAAGTATCAAACATAAGAGAATCTAAAACGTAAAAACACAAAATCAAGAATAACAACAAGACCACCACAAATCCATACACTAATTTTACAAACAAAATAGGACATGCTGTAATTCATATTTTTACAGTCCATAAATGTGCTTATTATTTCTTTGAGTCTGATGAAAAAAAAAGTTTTTAAATGTCAGAAAGTGGGAAAAAATGATAATGCAGATGTTGAACCTAACGATATTTAGTATCCTATCATATAAGACAAAGGAGCTGTGAGTCTCCACATTTGAGAAGCCCGATAATGTTTGTTTTCAAATATACTGAGCAAGAGTGAGGCACGACTGCAACACTCGAGATGAAATGGCATCCAACCCTGATGTCACAATGAACTGCTATGTTTCTTTATAATGCTGTACAAAGACTGCAGTGATACTGATGTTCTCCCTGAGAGGTGGACTGTGCTGAGCTTCATGCAAACTATCAGGTCTGGCAGTTTTCACTATGAATCTGTGTGAAAACATAATTATGGGTTTTAGAACAATTTCAAGGCCATCAGCGAAGCACCCTTCAAGTGTGTTTACCATCTCTAGAGAGTTCGTTCAGGGCTTTAAAATTAGGCGGAGTGAGAGGTCTGTATCATGACATGCCTTGCAAATACTCCAGCAGCCAATACCCACAAAGCTTTGTTTCGGAGGTTATCTTTGCTCTCCACTCAGTTCACTCGAATAGCCTATCTATCAGTGACGGAAAGGGAGCAGCGGTGACAGCCACAGCACGATTAGACGCTGTGTTGGTTGAACAGGGCCAGCCTTTGTTGTTGTTTACACAGCGTTTGCCCATCATTAGGCTTGGCAAGACTGCTTACTCCTTTTATATTAATTAAAATGAATATACAGTAAAGACTGCACGTGTGGCTCCGAGCCAGAATTTTGAAGTAAGACTCAATTAACCTCAATGACCCTGTCTCACACAAACAATTCAAAATTAATTATATGCAGCATCCAACCCAGCCGCGCTTAGTGGCTTCAAAACTACATTATAAATGGTTTAGAATGCATTTCCACCTTGTTTTCGTTTGCGTCTGCCAAATCAATGGCCCATTAAAAAATCTGCAGCAACATAAAATGGATATCTTGAAAGCGCAAGTTGTTTGCACAGTATGCCAGCTCTGAGAA